>NC_056728.1:384456474-384697206 GCF_019279795.1 Protopterus annectens
TGTTTAGTCTTAAGGGCTGTGACTGTTTGGCACACTGGCTTTGTGAGATATGTGTTGCACGATTTTTGTTTTGGGGTAGCGGTTGCTTGGGTGTCTGCTTTGGAGGTCTCTGCTGCTTAGACAGAACTTTATTTAGAGCCTCCGAGTATGTTTTTGTGTGATTATGTGTTTGGTTTGCTGTCGTGGTAGGTCTATGTGAGACTGGAATTGTAGTGAGTGTGGTTTCCTTCTCCTCCTGACTGGTTATGCCAGTACTGAGTTGAGAGAGCTTAGCCTCCAGTTTGGCTATATGGTTGCATCTCTCAAATGTGCTGGAATTTGTTGGGAGGAGGAGAGGGTTGTCGGTGTACATGAGGCAGTTGTAACATTGCCTCAAGATTCCCAGATTCACCAGCTGGACCGGAGAGGAGATTGACAACTGACCTTTGGACATGCTAGAATAATATTGGGAATTCCTTTATAACTGAAAACAAGGGCCAGTGTGGAGTGAGGGTGTAGTGCTTTTAATTTTTAGTGCTGACTTATATAATTGCTTTAGTGAGCAAGTGCCAGGTAACTTAAGTGCAATGTGTTACAGGTAACTTAAATGCAAAAACGACAAACAGTAACTTTCTTTCAAGTGAAACAAGGAAATAAGTACAGTAAGCAATGCAGATGTCACTAGTGATCCACAGAAGCACTGAGAAGCCGCGTATTAGGTGGAATTAGCGTTCCAGGGAAATAACAAGCAAACAAACAACAAGCATATAAACAAAGCTAAATTCAGCAGGCCTGGATCTAGTCTATGCTACAGCAAACAAGGTGTACCAATTTCAGTAAGATGCAGTTCAAATATTCAGGCACTATAAACCATTAACCAGAAATTCCCAGCTCAGAAGGGCAGAGTCCAGCATCTTCTCCCACAAGAGTGCAGACCACGAACCTTCTTAATGTAAAATAACTGGCCTGAAGCCCAAGTGCTTAAACCAGAACTAATACACTTTAAGAATAACAGACACTGGGCTCTCAATCAGCAGTTCCCAACTTAGAAGGATGAAAGCTACCTGTCCTGCCACCACAGTGCATGCCACAAACCTTCCTAATATAAAACAACTGGTCTGAAGCCCAAGTGCTTAATCCAAAAGACTTAGAATGATAGCTACACTTTAATCAAGTTACTACCAAGCAGTAATAAATACAATTGAATACTTTAGAGAATGCCTGGATTAGTGCTCAAGTTACACAAACAAAGCTAGATCCAGCAGTCCCGAATCCAGTCTATGCCACAGCAAACAAGGCGCACCAACTTCAGTAAGAAGCAGTTCAGATATGCATGCACTATAAGCCTTTAACCAGAAATTCCCAGCTCAGAAGGGCAGAGTGCAGCCTCTCCTCCCACAAGAGTGCAGACCACGAACCCTCTTAATGTAAAATAATTGGCCTGAAAGCCCAAGTGCTTAAACCAGAATTAATACACTTTTAGAATAACAGACACTGAGCCCTCAATCAGCAGTTCCCAACCTAGAAGGATGTAAGCTACCTGTTCTGCCATTACAGTGCAGACCACAAACCCTCTCAGTGCAAAACAACTGGTCCGAAGCCCAAGTGTTTAAATGAAAAGGCTTAGAGTGAGTTACACCAAGTAGTAATAAATGCAAGTGAGTACTTTTAAGATGATGCAAAAGTAAAATAAAGTAGGTAGAAACACAAGTTAAGTAAAAGCAGATGAATTTTTTTTTTTTCTGAACAAGTGCTGAGATCAAAGAAACAGATTTGAGTGCTGAAACTAGAAATCTGGCTAGTTATAAGAAAAAAAAAACTAAGCTAGAAGGCTTCCCTCCAACACAGAAGGGCTTGGGGGCTCAGAAGCCTACAAATAGTCTATACCACTTAACAGGAAAGGCAGGAAACAAGCTTAAAATTTTTTGTTTCTGTTTCCCAGATGCTCTCTTTGTAAACAGTAGGAGTGCCTGAAATCAGAATATGATCTCACTGCACTCAGTTGAGTGAGCAAATGAGATGGGCCCAGAAGGAGTATCCAAACAAAAATTTACAAGAGGGGCGGGCAGTTTCAAGGCCACTAAGATTAACACCAAAATAAAAACAGTGAGGGTGGGTGGGACTAACTGAAGAGCAGAGTCAAAACTTCCAGTTCAGTTAATATTCCTGCAACACAGTTAAAATCAATTTAAATACTGTATTTTTGGAAAAAAAGTGCAGATAAAGGTACTTAAATTCTCTTATACGTCCAGTTGAATACAGCTAGTTATTAGCCTGCCAAAGCTGAGGTTTTTAAGCAGAAAATATTTCACACTGAACCACATTAATAGGCAAGGACAGGAAATCAAAGAATGTGGCTACCCCCACACCTGTAATTACCAGCAAATAACAAAATTCAGCAAACACTGACTAACTTCCAGTTCAGTTAATATTCCTGCAACACAGTTAAAATCAATTTAAATACTGTATTTTTGAAAAAAAGTGCAGATAAAGGTACTTAAATTCTCTTATACGTCCAGTTGAATACAGCTAGTTCTTAGCCGGCCAAAGCTGAGGTTTTTAAGCAGAAAATATGTCACACTGTACCACTTAAATAGGCAAGGACAGGAAATCAAAGAATGTGGCTACCCCACACCTGTAATTACTAGCAAATAACAAAATTCAGCAAACACTGACTAACTTCCAGTTCAGTTAATATTCCTGCAACACAGTTAAAATCAATTTAAATGCTGTATTTTTTAAAAAAAAAAGTGCAGATAAAGGTACTTAAATTCTCTTATACGTCCAGTTGAATACAGCTAGTTCTTAGCCGACCAAAGCTGAGGTTTTTAAGCAGAAAATATTTCACACTGTACCACTTAAATAGGCAAGGACAGGAAATCAAAGAATGTGGCTACCCCCACACCTGTAATTACTAGCAAATAACAAAATTCAGCAAACACTAACTTCCAGTTCAGTTAATATTCCTGCAACACAGTTAAAATCAATTTAAATACTGTATTTTTTGAAAAAAAGTGCAGATAAAGGTACTTAAATTCTCTTATACGTCCAGTTGAATACAGCTAGTTCTTAGCCGCCAAAGCTGAGGTTTTTAAGCAGAAAATATGTCACACTGTACCACTTAAATAGGCAAGGACAGGAAATCAAAGAATGTGGCTACCCCCACACCTGTAATTACTAGCAAATAACAAAATTCAGCAAACACTGACTAACTTCCAGTTCAGTTAATATTCCTGCAACACAGTTAAAATCAATTTAAATACTGTATTTTTTGAAAAAAAAGTGCAAATAAAGGTACTTAAATTCTCTTATACGTCCAGTTGAATACAGCTAGTTCTTGCCGGCCAAAGCTGAGGTTTTTAAGCAGAAAATATTTCACACTGTACCACTTAAATAGGCAAGGACAGGAAATCAAAGAATGTGGCTACCCCCACACCTGTAATTACTAGCAAATAACAAAATTCAGCAAACACTGACTAACTTCCAGTTCAGTTAATATTCCTGCAACACCGTTAAAATCAATTTAAATACTGTATTTTTGGAAAAAAAAAAGTGCAGATAAAGGTACTTAAATCTTCTTATACGTCCAGTTGAATACAGCTAGTTCTTAGCCGGCCAAAGCTGAGGTTTTAAGCAGAAAATATTTCACACTGTACCACTTAAATAGGCAAAGACAGGAAATCAAAGAATGTGGCTACCCCACACCTGTAATTACTAGCAAATAACAAAATTCAGCAAACACTGACTAACTTCCAGTTCAGTTAATATTCCTGCAACACAGTTAAAATCAATTTAAATACTGTATTTTTGAAAAAAAAAGTGCAGATAAAGGTACTTAAATTCTCTTATACGTCCAGTTGAATACAGCTAGTTCTTAGCCGGCCAAAGCTGAGGTTTTTAAGCAGAAAATATTTCACACTGTACCACTTAAATAGGCAAGGACAGGAAATCAAAGAATGTGGCTACCCCCACACCTGTAATTACTAGCAAATAACAAAATTCAGCAAACACTAACTTCCAGTTCAGTTAATATTCCCGCAACACAGTTAAAATCAATTTAAATACTGTATTTTTTGAAAAAAAAAGTGCAGATAAAGGTACTTAAATTCTCTTATACGTCCAGTTGAATACAGCTAGTTCTTAGCCGGCCAAAGCTGAGGTTTTTAAGCAGAAAATATTTCACACTGTACCACTTAAATAGGCAAGGACAGGAAATCAAAGAATGTGGCTACCCCCATACCTGTAATTACTAGCAAATAACAAAATTCAGCAAACACTGACTAACTTCCAGTTCAGTTAATATTCCTGCAACACAGTTAAAATCAATTTAAATGCTGTATTGTTTGAAAAAGAAAAGTGCAGATAAAGGTACTTAAATTCTCTTATACGTCCAGTTGAATACATCTAGTTCTTAGCCGGCCACAGCTGAGGTTTTTAATGTAATAGGGTACTACAGGACCTGCAAGCAGTGCCAAGAGGTAGGCACGGCAGAAGACAAGGCCAAAGCTACTTTCTGCATGTAATAGGTAAATATGCCACAGTAAACCTGATATCTCAATGCATAACATTTTTCAGTAGTAACTGCATACTGTGTATCAGTCACAGCTACTGTGTAAGTCATGAAAAATCTTTCACAAAATGTGATGTACTTTAACTAAGTTATGAAAAGTATATCACAATCTAAGCAGTCTGACATTTGCAAATACATATCTACAACAGAATCTTTCTAGTAAGCCTGCAGAATATCTGTGTAACTCTATCATTATTAAAATGTGCTAGCTATTACTTACAGATTCTGATGGAATCTGTAAAATGTGTAATAAAAAAAATAATAAAGGTGAAGGGTAATCATGGCCAAATCACCAATGCTAACAGTAGCTAACAATGGGTGCAGGATATGTCTAAGGAACACAGGTAATGCAGACACCTAAGAAAATAGGGAGATAGAAAAGTAGATGTGTGTTATGGGTAAAGAAGAGGGACACGCAAGAAGTATACTGGAACAGGAAAATCTGAGGGACAGTCAGAGGGGCATGGACTATGTTTGTTTTTTGTTGGAATATGTTTTAAGAGTAGAAGGAAAGGTAAAGATAGGGAAAGATGATGAGAAGGCATCACAGCAGGTATACCCATATAACAAATATCACAACACATGACAGACAAAGGTTGGAAATAAATAGTAAGGATGGGTGAATTACAGACAACACACTGCACAGCATGAGCAATGGAACTTGCCAAACAGGGTGGGGATGCATACCAGCCATGGCAAAATGCAGAAATACATACATACCAATGCACTATCAAGTTCCAACATGTTGCAAATTGTGTGGCAGTCATACGTGAATGTGTATGAGCAATGGTAGATGTGTGTTTTAGGGTAATAAAAAGGATCACAGTAAAAATTGGATAAATAAACCCATGTCCAAGTAGTCTGTCAGCAGAGCAACTATAAGCCAAGCAACATCACATATGAGCAAATGCTGATCTTTGAATGGCAAATAATACCAGTAGATGACAGAACAGAACCTCTGACCATGCATGTGACAGGCAAACAACCAAGCAAAGTGCCAAACAGCAGTATTAGAGCAAAACAGCTAACTGGCTGCTACCTGCACAAGTAGGTGTATACAATCCAAACATACATGGAATACATATATACCACATACATATGCCATGTCAAAGGCAGCACACAGGTGTAGGCATGTATGTATGACTGTCAGTAGCCAAAATGGAACACACTTGAAAACAATGTCAATACACATACACACACACACACACACCAATTATATGTAAGAATAATTTCTAGAATCCAAATCTTGTGAGTAAATCTTGTACAACTTGTGTGCAGATGTCTTGTATCCATAAAATGGTCATATATCTGGCACATGTTCATCATGCCAATAAAGTAACGAGCAACACATTCTTAACACTATACAAATAACTCACTTTAAACTAGGTATACTCTACAGGCATCAAAAGTACATGGATGGACCCATAAAAATCAAGCTACTTCCCTCCCTCTTTTATGGTACTCCCATCTTCACAAACCTTCACTCCTCCATTTTTAATAAACTACAATACTGCTAAGACAAAATTGCAACATTTGCCTCCAGCTTGCAACACTGTATGCATCATTGCCAAGCTATCAAAATGCTTAATTGGTATGAATTCTGCCAATACCTCGGTTACACCCAACTATGTCTGGCTCACATGCTAGTATATAACCCAGAGAAATGCCCTGCTCTACTGTCAACCTTTTAACCCTATACCCTCTCTAGAAATCTACAGTCCACAAATAAACAACTTCTGATCATATCAAAACCAAACAAGAGAACAGGCCAAAGCTTATACTCCTATTCCATAGTTAAATTATGGAATGCACTACCAACATCTATTACATTGTTAGATTCTCTTAATGCTTTTAAATCCTCACTAAAAAGCTTCTATCTTAACAATCCCACATGTCCATGGTCCCTTAATACCAGACCCCCATAATCTTCTCCTTATTACTCCTCTATCCAAAACTATAACCAATCACTAACAGCCAATCCACCTACTATTTGTCCCTAACTCATTCCCTGGTGAAAAAAAAGTGAGTGGGTAGTGGTATATATATATATATATATATATATATATATATATATATATATATATATATATATATATATATATATATATATATCAGTTTTTAGGCAAAGTACTTAAATTGAATTAAGCATAATTTCTTTTTTTTTCTACAAGATATCTTTACCTTCACCTTTATGTTAAATAGAAAGTGCTACAGTATTTGTAAAAATGTTTGCTATGATGTGGTAATTGTTGTCTATATTTTATCATATAAAGTCTTTCTTTCTAAAATTGCAAAACTACATATCTTCTGTAATCTGATGTTGTTATTTTACTCATTGTAGAGCTTTTCTCTCTGGGACTCCATTGAAAATGGGATTCTGACCCACTGGATTTTCCTGGTCAACAAATGTCAATAAATAAATAGAAAGAAATAAATAAAATCACAGCTTAAAGATATATATCCAGTTGTGCACATAGATTTCAACAATGTAGAATGGTTAACTCACAAGTATAATGAGAACAAGGGTGGGTGGCAGGCAGCAGGCAGCGACTTGTGTGCAGATGTCCTGCATCTGTAAAATGGCCATAAAATTGGCACATGTTCACCATGCCAATAAAGTAATACATGAAAATGGTCAGTTATTGCACCAAAGACAAACATATTTGCAAAACATAATATGTAAATATAAAGAAGGAAGTGTGGTGGACAACATGAGCCCACATCAGGGGAAAAGCAGGAGAACACGATAAGTTTACATATTGCAGATGCATGTGCACAGCACATGGCATGCTGGTGTAGCCAACACAATATAAATTCAAGCAAATGGCAAATGTATGTCACATGGGCAGAATGACTGCTGATGTTAACAGAAATGGACATGTATAAATCACACATAAACAGTGATGTACAATCATGTTAGATCAACAGGCATAGGTAAGCAAGCTAAAAATTCAAATTGCAGATACATATCCTGTCATGGCAATGTTAAATAAACAATCACAGGTGTATGTCACTCACCTTGCTCATTACTGAGCAGAGGACCTCACTGTGAGCATCATTACAGCAAATGAATGATAAACCAGTGAATGCTCACATGTAAAAGATACAACTGTGCACAGACTATGTGCACAGACATGCACAATCATCAGTTATTGTGTAGAACTATTGGATTAAGATGTGAACCTATGTGAATAACTAATGGATGTGGGAATGTAACATACAGGAAACAAGGTGTGAAGGCTGCCAGCCTAGCCAGATAGAATTTTGGAGATAATTCTATCATCTGTAAATATTAATGTGAATCACAGGCCTGTTGTCGTAAATGGAAAAACTGCTTTTAGATGAGGAACTGAAAAAAATGTCACAACAGTGCTCTCTGCTGACCAAGTAAAACATGCTGTGACCCTTTGATCTAAAGTCGGCTCCAGCCTGTCTAGATGAAGACGTTCTTTCTATTGTTTTAACCAAGAGTTAAATTGGTATATTTAAGCATGCAAATGTATTTTTATTGCTCTGCTTCCTGACCAGCTGCAAGATAACACAAGGAGATGTTAAGAATGTAAATGTAGTTTCTGTTAGCCTGGGAACCCAGGGAAGTGTAAAGAATGATGTAATGGGAACCAGAAATGTGATTTTAAAAGCACAGAGAATAAGAGCTTATTAAACATGTTTGTCTTGACCATCCAACTCATCAGCACTCTGCCTGTTCTATATGTAAGTTATTTTAGGAATGTGTTTTCTCTTAGAAATAGCTAGAAACTAGAAAGATTAGACTAAGTGATTTTCTGTGATGTCAGAACTGTACTACTGAATTATTTTAAGTATTTCTCTGTGATCTCTGAACTCTTGACTAGCACTGTGTAGTAAGACGTATTATCTTGTGTTTTTGGTATTTATTATTAAATATTTTTAAGCCTTTCAACTGTGGCTGTTTTGTGTAGAGATAATTTAAGCTCTAGAGTACATTGTATACTTATAGTGATTGCTGTCCAAGTCACTCCAAATAAGCCTTGCTGTTCAGTCACACTTACCCTTTTGGATAATAATATTGCACAGTATAATTGGACACCCTTTCATAACAGCCTTTTAGTAGCTGATAAATATTAGTGGGTGGTGGCAAGTGGTACTACCATATAGTCTGGGTAAAAGGGGCACAGCTGGAGAACCTGTGCCAGCCTTCCCCAGGAGTGTCTGTGTGGTTGTATAAACTCATCTCAAAGTGTATGTGTATCAGCTACTTGGGCAGGGACATGAAGCACTGGTTGGACAGAGAGGGTGCTGGAGGTTTTAGCTTGCCCACTAGGCTGAGATCTGGACCCTATAACTGTGCCAGTGGGGATTTTTATTGGGGACCTGTAGAGCAAGGGAGTGACCAGTCCCAGACTGACTGTGATCTCTGTGTGCTCTTAAGGGAAATTGCACTTTACTGTGTGTATTTGTTATCTTTTCCTCCTATATGATACACCCCTCACTGGTGTTAGGACATGGGCATCACATATTAATTGTTTGCCAGAGGGGGGATATCCACACCATATATTAATTGGTGGCAAATACTAATTGGCTTGTAGTGGTGTGGGTAGAGTGAATTCCTGTAGCTGGTGTACAGTGAGCTATGAAGGTGTTTTATACTCTTAACCAGCCACACAGTGAATACTAAGAGTTCAGATCACAATTGTTTTATTTCTTTTGTTAACTTAGTTAGTCAGAGTGAGCAAGCAGCATGTCAGCAAAGGAGTATAGAAAGCTGACAAGGAGCCAGCTGGCGGAGATGTGCCAGGCTAGGGGACTGGCACATGGAAACCTGACTAAGGCAGACCTGATTGCAGCCTTGGTTACAGCTGCATCAGAAAACAGCAACCAGGAGGAATATCAGACTGGCAGTGGGGATATAATACCCTCAGAGAATGGACAGCTCAACCCTTTTACAGAGGACTTAAAAATCCATCTGGAGCTAAAGAGACTTGAGTTGGAGGCCAGGCATTCAGAGATAGAAGCAGCTGAGAGACTGAGGAATCTACAGGCTAGGAGAATGACAAACTGCTATGCTTGGAAGCTGAGGAAAAGGAGAGGCAGAGGCAGCATGAGAAGGAGATGCTGACTCTTTGCCAGAGTCATGGAGGCAATGGGGAAGGGAGTAACTGGACCCCAGAAGCACAACAGGTCAGTACATTTCTTCAGCATTTTAAAGAGGGGGATAATTTTGATAGTTTCATTCATATTTTTGAGAGGGTATGCAAACAGTATGGTGTTGAGCAAAGGCTCTGGGTATGGTTCCTGATCCCCTTACTCCATGGTAAAGCTGTAACTGTTTTGTCAAAAATGTCTGATGCTGCATGTTTTGATTATACTGCAGTTAAAAAGCATTTGTTAGAATTGTTTAAGCTAACGCCTAAAATGTATAAGAAAAAGTTTCATGAGCATAGACGCAAGGCAGATGAAAGTGTGTGTGAATATGTTGCTGAACTGAGCACTTATTTCCATAGGTGGGTGAGTGGATGTCAGGTCACCACTTCTGAAAGGCTGGCAGACCTTTTGGTGAGGGAACAAGCCCTTAGCACTTTGCCTGAGGACATGAGGATCTGGTTAGCTGATAGACAATGTGCTACTTCAGATGAGTTGGGGAAGAAGAGAGACCAATACCTGGCAAGCAGGGCAGCCCTGCACCAGAAAGGGACCCCCAGTACTGCTTATGGGTCTAAAGCACAGATTGCCCCAACAGAATCTGCCAGTAGCAGGGGAAGCCACTAGTCCAGGTACACGTCCAGGAGCTAAGGTGTAAATGTTTTGAATGCAACCAGTGGGACCATGTGGCATGCAGGTGTCCACAGAGGCAAGGTGGGGAACCAAAGGTGAGAGAACCAGTAAGTGGGAAAGACAAAATGCCAATAGTAGGTTGTCTTCGGACAACAAAGCTACCAAACTACAACCAGAGGCTATATCCTTTTGTAGTAAATGGCAAAGAGGCCATTGCCAAGAGAGACACAGCATCTGATATAACCATTGTAAAACCTGCAATGGTTACAGAGGAGCACTACTTGCCTGGGCAGTCTACTCCAGTCAGGGCTTTAGGAGGGATACCAAACAAAATAACTTTGGCTAGGGTTCACCTTAACTGGGAGAGTGGAAAAGGAAGCCAGCAAGTAGGTGTGTTTGAGGATATACCTGCAGATGACCTGATAGGGAATGCTTTTGATAGTGCAGTACCCTGTGCTTGTGCAGTTACATGCAGTCATGTTTGGAGACAAGCAGGTAAGTCTGGTAGCCTGGGGGAGACCCAGACATACTGCATACTTGCAGCCAGGACTGGTGAGGTGGTTACTTCAGGGAGTGAGCTATGCTGTAGCAGTGAGACTGAAGGTGAGCCACAGCTGCTTGTGGGTATTGATGGTCCCTTGAACAGAGTGACTGCAAAGGTAGAGGTGAGTAGTAGTACCCAGGCTGACAGTGAGGCACCATTGTCAGAGGATGCCAGACTTCCTGTGGAAGGGGAGCTGGGAAGGGTTACAAGGAGAGAGTTGAGACAGGCTCAGCTCTCAGACCCTACATTGTAAGGCCTGAGGCAGGTAGCTAGGGAGGCACCTGATTCTCCAGGAAATGGGGGGTCTGTATACTGGGGCAAAGGGTTACTATACAGAGAGTGGACCCCTGAGGGAGGGCTAGAAGGTGAAAGAGTACAGCAGTTGGTACTGCCTAGAGCCTACCATCTGGCACTTCTAGCCATAGCCCGTGATATTCCCTTTGCAGGTCATATGGGCATAAAACATACAGGCATATTATGCAGAACGTCTATTGACCTGGTATTTCCAGAGATGTAACAGGGCACTGCAGGACCTATGAGCAGTGCCAAAAGGTAGGCAAGTGCAAGAGAGATCTCTTGATGCCTTTGCCTGTGATTGAGGAGCCATTTCAGAGGGTAGCTATGGATATTGTGGGTCCTCTGAGTACCCCAAGTTCCACAGGGAAAAAGAATATCCTAGTGGTAGTGGATTATGCTACACAATACCCTGAGGCAGTAACTTTGTTCTCCATTGCGGCAGAGAAGGTAACAAATGCTTTGTTAGAGATTTTCAGCAGGGCAGGTTTCACAAAAGAAATACTGACTGACAGAGGTGCTAATTTCATGTCAGACCTGCTGGCTTGTCTGTGGAAGTCCTCTGGGGTGAAGAACATGAAGACCACCCCCTACCATCCCTAGACAAATGGTCTTGTTGAGAGGTTAAACTCTCCAATCAAGTCCATGCTATGGGCATTTGCAGATCAGTTTAAGAGGGAGTGGGACAAATATTTGCCCCATCTGTTTGCTTACAGAGAAGTTTCCCAGGAATCCACAGTTTTTTCACCCTTTGAGTTACAGTATGGGCATAGGGTGAGGGGACCTCTAGATTTAATTTGAGATGAGTGGGAAGGTGAATGTGAATCTCACAAGGAGTCTGTTGTGGCATACATCCTAAACCTCAGGACAAGACTCAGGGAACTCATGGGTTTGGCCCAGGAAAACCTGGCAGAAGCCCAACAACAGAAAAAGGTGTGGTATGACAGGAATGCTCAAGCTAGAGAGTATGGTGTGGGGCAGCAGGTAATGGTTCTCATTCCTGTCAGACACAACAAACTGCAAGCAGCTTGGGAGGGACCCTACAAGGTGGTAAGAAAAGTAAGTGATGTTAACTACATGGTGGAACTGCTAGGCAGAAGGCAAGGGCACAAATTGTACCATGTTAACCTGATGAAACCTTACTATGATAGGGGGGCCCTTGTGCTGAGCATTTGAAGTGGATTGCAGGAGGAGTCTGAGGGAGATCTGGGGACTGATATCCTCAGTGAGGCTTGGGGTGACACCTCAGTGGAAGGTATAGCAATGTACCAGCAGCTATCTCCTACCCAGGTTTGAGAAATCCGAGCAGTGTTGCAGGAATTCGGGGACATGTTCACTGGGAAACCATGGTGCACACACCTGGGGCAGCACCAGGTGGAAATAGGACCCCAGAGGCCTATTAGCCAGGCCCTTTATAGAGTGACTGAGAGAGTCAAACAGACTCTGAGGGAGACGGTACTGGAGATGTTGGAACTAGGGGTGATTCAAGAGTCCAACAGTCCCTGGGCCTCACCAGTGGTGCTGGTGCCAAAGAAGGATGGCAGCACCAGGGTCTATGTGGACTACAGGAAATTAGTCACACAGAGTCATATACTTACACCGTGCCTAGGACAGATGAGGCCATAGAGCAGCTGGGTGGGGCTAAGTAACTTACAACCATTAATCTTACCAAGGGTTATGAGCAGGTGCCCTTGACTCCCAGTGGTAGAGAGAAGTCAGCCTTTGTGACTCCTTTTGGCTTGTATGAGTTCACAAAGATGCCCTTTGGGATGAAGAATGCCCCAGTGACTTTCCAAAGACTGGTAGATCATATCCTAGCAGAAGCAGGAGGGTTTGTCCTTGCTTACCTAGATGATATTGCCATCTACAGCCATTCCTGGCCAGAGCACCTTCAACATGTCAGGGAGGTGCTGGGCAGACTACAGAGGGCAGGGTTGACCATTAAGCGGACAAATGTTGGGTGGGTATGGCAGAGGTCTCCTACCTAGGACATCAAGTGCAGAGTGGTAAGATAAGGCCAGAACCTGCCAAAGTGGAAGCCATTCAGGCATGGCCTGCACCTGTTACTAAAAAGCAGGTGTGGGCATTTTTAGGGACAGCAGGGTACTACAGAAAGTTCATCACTAGTTATAGTACCATCGCTGCTCTGCTCACAGACCTGATAAGGAAGAACAGGCCAGATAAGATAGTGTGGACCCCAGCATGTGAGCAGACATTCCAGAAACTTAAAGGAGCTTTGGGAAGACCCCCTGTGTTAGCCAGTCCAGATTACAGCAACAAATTTGTTTTGCAGGTGGATGCTTCAAATCATGGGATGGGGGCTGTACTTAGCCGTATTTCTTTAGAGGGAGAAGAGCACCCAGTGGTTTATCTGCAACGTAGGCTCCAACTCAGGGAGGAATGCTATGCAGCTGTAGAAAAGGAATGTCTAGCCATAGTGTGGGCACTGCAGAAACTTCAGCCTTATCTGTATGGAAGGAAATTCTGTTGTGACAGATCACAACCCCCTAACATGGTTAAACAGAGCCAGCCAGCAAAATGTCAAGTTGCTAAGATGGAGCCTGGGGTTGCAAGTATATGATATGTCAGTGCAGCAAGGCAGTAGGATTAGCAATGCCAGTGCAGATGGGCTCTCAAGACAGGGGACGGGGTAAGGTACACTCAGATAGACCTAACTCTCTCAAGCAGTGTTTTTCAAGGGTCACTTGAAAAACTAGCTTGAGTTCTCTGGGGGGAATAATGAAGGCTGCCAGCCTAGCCAGATAGAATTTTGGAGCTAATTCTGTCATCTGTAAATATTAATGTGAACCACAGGCTTGTTGTCTTAAATGGAAAAACTGCTGTTAGATGTGGAACTGAAAAAAATGTCACAACAGTGCTCTCTGCTGACCAAGTAAAACATGTTGTGACGCTTTGATCTAAAGTCAGCTCCAGCCTGTCTAGATGAAGACATTCTTTCTATTGTTTTAACCAAGAGTTAAATTGCTAGATTTAAACATGCAAATATATTTTTATTGCTCTGCTTCCTGACCAGCTGCAAGGTAACACAAGGAGATGTTAAGAATGTAAATGTAGTTTCTTTTAGCCTGGGAACCCAGGGAAGTGTGAAGGATGATGTAATGGGAACCAGGAATGTGATTTTAAAAACACAGAGAATCAGAGATTATTAAGCATTTTTGTCTTGACCATCCAACTCATCAGCACTCTGCCTGTTCTATATGCAAGCTATTTTAGAAGTGTGTTTTCTCTTAGAAATAGCTAGAAACTAGAAAGATTAGACTATGTTTTTCTGTGATGTCAGAACTGTACTACTGAATTGTTTTAAGTATTTCTCTGTGATCTTTGAACTCTTAACTAGCACTTGTGTAATAAGAAGTATTGTCTTGTGGTTTTAGTATTTATTATTAAATATTTTTAAACCTTTCAACTGTGGCTGTTTTGTGTAGAGATAATTTAAGCTCTAAGAGTACATTGCATACTTATAGTGATTGCTGTCCCAGTCACTACAAATAAGTCTTGCTGTTCAGTCACACTTACCCTTTTGGATAATAATACTGCACAGTATAATTGGACACCCTTTCATAAGGGTCTTTTAGTAGCTGATAAATATTAGTGGGTGGTGGCAAGTGATACTACCTTATAGTCTGGGTAAAAGGGGCACAGCTGGAGAACCTGTGCCAGCCTTCCCCAGGAGTGTCTGTGTGGTTGTATAAACTCATCTCAAAGTGTATGTGTATCAGCTACTTGGGCAGGGACATGGAGCACTGGTTGGACAGAGAGGGTGCTGGAGGTTTTAACTTGCCCACTAGGCTGAGATCTGGACCCTATAGCTATGCCAGTGGGGAGACTTATTGGGGACCTGGAGAGCAAGGGAGCGACCAGCCCCGGACTGACTGTGATCTCTGTGTGCTCTTAAATTGCACTTTACTGTGTGTATTTGTTATCCTTTCCTCCTATATGAGACACCCCTTACTGGTGTTAGTGGTGAGGATTTAGGCTCCTTGATTGCTGGGCCAGGGCACTGGTGTCACACAAGGCATAATGTACTGTTACAAAATAAATTCTCCTTGCCACGATGTATACAATTATGCTACATTAGCATGCAATGCAGTCAGAAAAGGAGGCCTGCCCATAGGTATGACATACCTGTATATGACCCCACATGGCATCCGCATTGCAACACATGGCACACAACACCACATTATGCTATTGGGACAGCATGACAACTCTTATCCAAACAAAATGGGAGATGACATGTCCTTCTGTTGCACATACACAATGTGGCAATACACAAATATTAACCATACCACAGTGATACTGTTGGACTATGGAGATCATCTGCTGTCTGTCAGTTTCCCTCAACAAACATATTTACAAACTAGTTTTTGCAGCACTAACTGTAGGTTAACTACAACAATGCATGGACAGCTGAATGTAGGAGGAAAGCGCAATGTCTGTGTCATGCACACATTGAAGCATAATTAAATGTCAAACAATAACACATAAGCCTGGCAGCTACATGTATGCATGCAAAACAGTGATATACATTCCAGTCAAATATATGGTAATCATCATGCTGACAGCATAACACAATTGGGGCATACAGACAATACTTACAGACCAAGGGGACCAGGCTGATGAGGCTGATCCTCACAAATGACCTCACAGGCTCTCTCCATGAATTAGCCATACATAGCTTCTGCTATATCCTGGAAGAAAGTCCCCATCATGTCCCTCATCTGTATTCAAAATACATTGGTCACAACCTCCTGTATATCATCCTGACAATTGTCTCTGCTCTGGTCCTGGCCTTGTCTCTTCCATGGTGCAGCAGACATGATGGTGCAGCAGGTACTGGTCCAGCTTCCTCCTCACTGTTGTCATTATCATCATCATCAGAGGACTCCAGCAGTGGTCTGCCATGTGCCCTATGTCTCCGTCTGATAGGTGATCATCCATGGGTCCCACTCTATGTTAAAATGAAATATAAAACACAGCAAATGAAAACAAATGTCTATCACTCCACACATTTCTATGTAGGTCAGAGCTAGCCTTAAACTGAAACTGATGTGCACATTTCAAATCTGACATACTTAATTAACATCCCATTCACTTGTTTTGCAAACAGAAATGTGACACTGAAGGTGTAGTAGCATCCATCAAAGTTGTTGTTTAAAACACAGTTCAGTTTGAAATGTTCCAAACATTAGCAAGTAGCACAGGTATAATCAACACAATTGCTGCTAGAGAATGGCTCCTAATGCACACAACACCTTCCCTATGCCACATTATCTATAATTATGGACATGTCCAATAACAGAGCATGTCGGGGAGAATGCACCCATCACCGATGTTAGCAGTTATATCAAGGCTGTGCAATGATCTGTATACAACAAAAAACAGTTGGAATCATGATATCACCTGGACATTTGAATATTCGCCAGCATAAAGCATGGAGAGTATACACAAAACCAGCACATGTGGAATTTACTGGCATTTGAGTGGAACAATAAACAATGCTGCCTCATGACACATTAACATAGTAGAAATTTGACAAAATAAAAGTTTGTAAATGTCAAGATATTATTATTATTGGGACCTGCACAGTTTAGTAATTTTGTCTGCCTCAGTAAACTGTTCTTCTAAGTGTCTGTCAGCATGTCATTATTCCATTTTTTTTCCCCTGGCATGTCTTCCCTGAGCAGATATGTTTATGTGTGAATGTACATTATAATCTCAACATGTAATAAGTCATATGAACAGCCACCAACTGATATTGTTAAAAATGAAGACACTGTTTGCATGACAATATTGTGGAAACTAGGCCAGCCATATTGCAAGCATCTAACCCAGGCAGCATGGTAATTGGCTGAACCCACATAAACATAATGAATACAACAATAACAAATGCTAATAATGTTCAATCATCACAGCCTGTGACACATGATAATCTGCTATATGTTGCTCAAACTGTTGTATGTGTACAAATGTATGCATGTCATACCTACATTTATTAGCAAACAGTAGCCTGTAAATGGAAACATCCTGATGATGCTTGTTGATATGAAATGCTGCAAAGAAATACCTATCTGCAAAGGTATCTGCAAATACAGGATTCAAATATGTTGTAACAAAAACATTTGAGGTATTGTAGGCAGTTGAACTGAAGGCCATTTACAGTTTTGAATGCAGATTGGATGATATAAGATTCAAAACTGTAGCTCAGACATACATCCAAACTCTAACCTTGATACCTGAGTAGCTAATACAGCTTGACTAAGAGTGAGGGTGTGTTGTGAAGTCAGTTAAAAGACTTGGGGTGATGACATCACCTGCATGGGGGATGGGCCACTAATATGGATCATGGCTTAGGATTTCAAAAAAGGACCGCCTACTGGGCATGTAGGTAAATACTTAGCAAGAATGAATTCATGTCAGTACTGTGGTCACAGCCATTAACAGCAATTGAAAACCTTCATTCCTCAGCCATTGGGACAGTGGGGCAGTGTCATGTATCGCACAGCTTCTGTTAACAGATGCATAAAAGGTGCTGTACATCAAGGACACAGTAAGGAACATGGGAGGGCTACATTTAAAGATATTACTTGCCCAACTGCATATCACAAAGCAAATGCATACATAACTGCATCTCCTGTTCTACATTGCAAATATAACTCTGACCATCTGACTCCTCAAAAGATAAGGATGATGTGGTTGTTGAAGTGAATTTAATAGTGAATTAAAAAAACAACACTTGAAAATAATACCATATTTCACAAAACTTTGTCAGACATATAACAGCATGTAGCAAGCTTTATTAAACCTGCAATTAAAGAGCTTTTGTTAACAGACCATTATGGATTATGACCATATCAACAGGAATTTGATGAATAACTGAGTTATTCATAATCATGCTCAAAATAAACATTAATATCAGTAATCAGTTCTCTAGAGAAGATTTGAGTATGTGTGAAATAAACTAAGATAACATTGTTGTTGGTATATTTTCCCAATGTGGAGTTCAACCCACAGCACTCCAAAATATAGGCATGCTAGATGGTTTACTTACAGAGTGAGCAAATAGGCAGTAAATGGTTCTTCGTAAAAAACAGGTGCCGCTTGTGTCAAATCATATTCCTGTGGGTAATGGATGAAAACAGAAACCTTCAGCAGTTATTGGTCATTATAATGTAAAGAAATAACAGGTATCAACACATAACAAAAAACGTGTAATCGGTCAGACAGGCATACCTCTTGGCATAAGCAAATGGGACTGGAATCAAGTAAAGAAGTTAATTATGAGTTACTATTCAGATATATTCTGCTAGAGTTGGAGATACTGTCACACTATAATGGATAACTGTAAAATGCAGAGACATCAGCAGCCTAGGTGCTATAGGTGTCAGTGATACATGAATACAGTCGATATGTGAAATTATGTTATATGTTGGAAAACAGATGTACATCTGCGAAGTTCTAAAATTATGCATATTATAAACATTATTAAATAAATTACCATCATGGGAATAGAACCCATACTGATATGGAGAGCAATTAGCCATATGAGCTAATTGTCACAACAGCTAATTAATGGTAATAAAAGCCATCTATCTTATATTTTTGAGACACAGCTATACCTGTAAATTCTGTAGGTATATGTAAGATAGTAACACTTGCTTTAAGGATCCATAGGCTGTCACCACACCTGTGTGATCCTTTGAAAAAGTTCCACTGTGTCATTCCAAAGCAGGTCATCATAGCAGTGGTGAACCTTTACTCCAGTCTTGTAGATCCCTGTACATCAACAATGATCCTTCACAAGCTGTTTCCAGATGTCGATGATTGTGAAAATCCTTGGCCTGGCTCTCATCCAATGCTCTACTCCAGCATAGATGGTCAGCATCTGTGTGGTCTCCTCCTTGGTCCAACTGGGTGCAAAGACAAGTCACAGTTTCCTGGAAGTAGCCATCTTTATACTCCAATGGAAAATGGATTTGAACTGTAGAAGCTGAAAAATGCTCACTGAGGCTACATATACCAATGGTATGATCTGCAAATATATCAGAATCAATATTTAAAAGTGGCACTTATGTCATGTTATCAGATCACTGGAAGATAATGGTCACATGCTACACATGGCACAGTTAATCAATACATGTTGAGTACTTGCAGGGAGTACCTGACCATTATGCTAATAATATAATAATAATATAATAATAATATATGGTTAATGAGCTGAATTTTGAGAACTTATGTGGAGGTGTGCAAGTAGGATTGCAAAACCTGGAATATTAATGAACCTCATTAATTATGTATGACACAAATGGTACTTAAAGATGGGAGCACATTAGGTGCTCTCACTTTTAGTGATATCTGAGTCATAGGTAGCTGATAAGATAAATTGCCACCTGCTAGCATTTCTGTTTTGGGAATATTACCTCTATTAACATTAATCATTCTCAAATGTACCTGTTTAGAGTTATTTTATTGAAATTGTGTGCTTAAGACAGTTACTTGTAACTTAATTCATTTCTGTCTGAATTAACTTTATGCATTCAGGTGTTACTATCTGTATTAAGGACATGCATTAGTTTCCCATATGCAGTTGTATAGACAGATTTACATAGCCAAAGTGAAGAGTACATACAGAAATATTTACAGATCATTTGTATGTCTTACATTTTCTCCATATACTCTGTGATGTACATACGGAAGCCTATGGTTTTTGGCATTATCAGTATGTACTATGTCTTTTTGCAGTTATGGATATTTCTTCATTCATGGTTCTTAGCACAAGTCTTTACATCTACTGGCTTAATATAAAAATGATCCATAATGTCAGTGGCCTGCTTACAGATACTAAGGTTTTCTGACACTTTCTGTAAGTTGTTTAAATGTCAATTTACGTAGTATTTGAAGATGAAATGCATGCAAACTCATGTGGCATGATAATGTTCACATTGGACTTCCATTCAATGGACATGTAATGTAAGCAGTTCAAGTCCTACATGCAGCATCTATAGATATCACACATCATGCTGATTTTACAACTGTTATGGATGTAAAAATTGGTGTTACTTTTTGTATGTCATATTACTATTTGTCACAGTTAGTGTTTCACAGACTTTTCCATTGCACAGGAGTGCATACTCTTTATGGTGACATAAGCCGTCCACATAATCATCTGCATAACTGGGCCCCCACAAGAATATGATCACGTGCATATCACTGTCTTTCAGATGGCAAACAGACCTAGGGGCAACAATTTCTTCCCACAGAAAAATGGCATCATACTAGATGGTCTGTGACAATATGACCAGAGACTCCTTGGACATGAGAGAATGCATTATGTAGGAATGAAGTGTGGGCTGACATCACCAACATAATTAATGCAATTGTAGGTCACAACAGATCTAATGAGGCCTGCAGACAAACACAAACCAGGACTTGACACAACAGGAAAAAAATCACACTTTATTCACAATGTTGAGCGCTTTCCTCCTTCTTACAAGGACTTCCTCAGAACAAAGAATAATTTCCCCACCCAGCCTTTTTATATAAGAACACAATTAGCATATTTAATAATCAATTAAATGTTCACATAAAATTTAAAAACACAAGAATAAATATGTAAAATACTAAAAATGCATTATCTTGTTGAAAGGTAGCATATATCTCAACATTTTTTTAAATAGTTAATATATGATAACATTTAACCTAAAATGTTTTTTTTTTTAGTTTTAAAATACATGAAGTAGCTGTCATTTCATTAATTTCTGGATATTCAGTTGCATTCAGTTGCAACTGCCACTTAAGATCACAAATATTCAAATTAATATCTAAGGTTCTACCTTATATATCTTTCACTATCTGTTGGATGACTAAAACTTAAACTTATGATCTTTGTGGTCATGAATGTATCTACAGAGGGCATTGGTTGATTTATCGTGCCTAATATCCAGAAATGTTCAGCCATCCTATTTTTAAGCTGTCTACTGGTTTTCCCTATGTAAAAAACTTGACACTGGATACACTTGGCCAAATAGATCACATTGGGACTACAACAATTAAAATGCCCATGAATGGGTATACTCCTGTTGTTCAATCTAAATACCTCAGGAGTTTCCAATATAAAAGAGCAATAATTACACATGTTACATTTAAAATTCCCTTTCTTTCTGTTGGTGTATCTATCTGTCACGTATTCGGCAGTTTCCAGAATATTTTTGAAGGATGTATCCTTCCTATATACCAGCATGAGTGCTTTACCCACCTTATGTCCAATGGTGGTATCGGATTGCAAAATACCCCAGTTATTTAAAATAATGCCAGTTACATTTGATGTATCCAAATTAAAAAATAGTAATAAAACTTACCAAGGTTTTACTGTCAAGTGAAAGGTCTCTCTTCTGCTGACAAAGTCTTACCCCATGTCAACCTGCTAAAAGTGGGTTATAAAAGCCAGTCTTACGTTTATTTACAACTTCATCAAATATATTATTTAATAGTTCAATAGGATAGTCTCTCTTTAAAAACAATTGTTTTATAAAATGCATTTCCATAATGAAGTCACTCTCCTTTGTGGTCATTCTAGCAGATCGCACCATCTGGCCTTTTACAATAGAACTTTTTTGAAAAAAAAGGGTGCCAGCTGTTATAATCAAGGTAACAATTTGAAAAAGTAGGCTTCCTATATATTGATGAATTTAATGTATTGTTACCTTTGTCAAAGGTCAAATCCACATCAAAGTATGAAATGTGTGAATCACTAAATGCATGAGTAAACTGTAAAAAGTCCACCGTATTATTTATATACCGAAGAAATGAGTGTAACTCCTCTATAGTACATGTCCAAATTACAAACAAATCATCTAGGTAATGAGTATAATACTGTATCTTAGAAACAAATGGACCTTCAAAAATGTGATGTTGCTCCCAGAAAGGCATAACGTATTGGCAAAAACCGGGGCACAGGCAGCCCCCATTGCAACTCCGGTTAGCTGCCTAAAATACTGCCCCTCAAAAAAGATGTAATTATGCCTCAATACTATTTCCATGAGTGCTATAAATTTATTGATGTCATCCTGGTCAAACCTACCAGTCTTAAGTAACTGGATTTCCAACCAGTCACAGCCAGTTGTGTGCAGAATAACTGTGAATAAATTGCACACATCTATAGTCACCATTATAGCATCCTGGTTAATCACTATTTTGTCCAAATTCTCAAGAAACTGCCAAGAATCTTTAGTAATGCATTAAAAGGCCTTGAGCCCCTTCTGAAGGTGAAAATCCAAGTATTTGCTTATAAAATGTGTTTTAGATCTTTTACCATCCACAATGGGCCTAAATTTTATATTATTTAGGCCCTTGTCGATCTTAGGTATACTGAATATATTCGATATCATAGGGTAAGGATTGTGCATATAATTATAGTTATCTTCCCTTAATCTGTTCTTGAAACAACATGTCTTCTAGAAGCATATCTATTATTTTATATGAGATGTGTATCTCATTAAGGGAAACTTCAACATATGTTCCATCCATAAGTAACTCTTACATTCCATTAAGATAATCATTTTTATCCATGATAACTACACTGCTTCCTTTATCTGGTTTCATTATATGGACATATTTATCCATTGCCAACCCTTTTAGTAATATGTCTTCCACATCAGTAAAATTACATATATATTTATTACCTAAATTTGTATTATAGGCCTGCCTGATCTCATTTTCACACACTTTCTCATAGATTTTCATCAAATTATTCATAGGGAGATTGAATATGCTCGGCTTCTTAAGCCCTTTTCCATTAGTAAATGATTCATAAGCACTATTATGTTCATTAAACCATACTCTTACATTCAATTTGTGTGTAAAACACTTTAGATCTATCAATGTGTTGGCTAAATTACCTCTTCTACTAGGTACAAAGGTAAAACCTTTCGCTAGTAAATTAGTATGCTCAACCCCTATGATTTTGCTTGAATAGTTGTACACCTTAAAGTCATGGGCATCATTAAAAACTACTTGCGGTTCAACTACTGGTGGTATTTCCTCCACCAAATTTGTGGCTGCTTCCATGTCTGCCATTAAATAAGTGGGTATTTCATAAATCCTAAAGTCCCCACTAGCCAAGCTATTTAAACCCACAGAAGTGTCAAGGTTTTCAATTCCAGCTATATCAATCAGATTCTGACCATTACTAACAACATTATCGACCCTAGCAGCATCTTGTGTACTATCTTAAAAGTCAGCCATATAGCAGCGTGCTTCAGTAGTTTCCATATCAATAAAATTCATGCCATCAACACCAGAATTATTGTGAACTGCTTGCATGTTAAACAACGTAACATCATCATTGAAATTACATTTACAATTGTTGCTACCAATCCCAGAAGCTTGTGTGTTATAACAGGTATCAATGAGTTCTAAATTTGTACTAAAACGACCATTAAATTCTGCATCACTGTTAACAGTTACATAATGCATCGATGGACTGGAGGTTCCTGACCATGCAAGAGATGTAGTGCCATCACTTTCAAGACTAAATACTAAGTCAATAGTCTCAACAGATCCATTAGATATATCTAAAAAATCACCCTGAACCTCACCAATACTATCGTTAATATTTTTGTTTTTGTAGTCACTGGGGCACATAACACTGAGTACTTGGCAATCGCCACTGAGGTTAATGGTAAAATCAACTACATTTTTATTGGAACACAGTGACTGGTTAATATTTCCAGTTTGTAAATGGTCAACAATCAAAGAATTGTGATTGCACCTACTTACATTCTGGCTGATATTGTTGACCGAGTCCAAATTCTTTAATTGTTAATTGTTCCGTCAGCAACTTCTACCTCGACTCTTGGGTCTTGCTCCTTGTGCCACATAATCTCTATAGCCATTCCCAGAAAAATGAGGCTGCTGTTCTTTGTTTTTAAGTCACTCTGACCTTCATACACTTTCCTCAATGTACGCATGACTGTGCTGGCCCTGCTTAGCGTTACCCCGGTTAATCATCACTTCCTCTTCGTTCAGATTGTTCCGTTCATTAACATTAACATGGGAACCTACAGAAAGAGGGTATGCCTTATCTTTGCATACTCATTAATGTCACGTTTCAATTTATTCATTTTCTTCATAAAAATGGAGGTACATATATTGCCCACTGAAGTAAAAACATTAAAATGGTTATGTTTATACTGTTCAAATGTGGAATCAGCCTGTATATTTTATTGGACTCATCAAGGTCTTTGGAAAGTTTCTCTAATGTTTGAGTGTTATATTTAACCATAAGTTTTAACATCTCAAGTCCTGTGTGGTCGAACAGTTTATACAAATCATTCAATAAACTGACATTTTCTTCCACACCATTAGGGTATCTCCAAACTCGTAACTCACGAGGTATTTGTCCTAATTCAATGTTCCTTTCAAGATAGCCTGTCTCCATTTGTAATTTCTTAAAATGCAACAAATTTTTTTCAGATTCTTTTAACTTCTCTGCCATGGTCAAAGATTTGGGTTGAATAGAACCACTATTTCTTCTCTCTAGCTAGAAGTCAAAATTATTATTCTTCCAGCTCAGTGGTTCATTATTTATATCATAGTTAGTACTGGTAGAATTAAACATATTTTTATGATTATTCGATAAAAAAACAACCTGGCTGGCTGTAAATTCACTCCCAGGCTGTTCAGCTTGCCCAGGCTGAGATGACGGTGTAGGCTGGGTTAAAGGAAAGCCAAGGCTTCCAAAAACATTAGGTGAAGCAATGGTCTTATCCATCAAACCTTTGATTTGACTGGAATGTATAGCTAATTGTTGGTTGATCTGCTGCAGTATCTCCATACGTTCACTGTTGGAGGCTGAATTGGCCTGTAGGCAACACTGCTCTGACATGATCTTCCATGCAGTCAACATGTTAAGATGGTTTGAGAGACTGAGGGATGCCACTAGTCGTGGACCATCTTTGCCCCCCCCCCATGAGATCATAGTATGTCTTGTCTCCCTGCATACAGCAAGTGGGGAGTAACATGGATGACTACTGAGTAAACCATTGCCTTTTGCTGTTGCATGCATATTCATGTATTGCCACCCATCCCATTATCAGTGGGACACTCACGGTTTGAACTACCTCAACCTGCTGCCTGTTGTGGAAAGTAGAGGGACTTGAAAAGTCCAATTTTTCGGGATCACACTGAATCACCATGGAAAAGCTGCAATTACTTCTGGCTTTTCCATGGCAATTCAGTTATGTCACCAACCCAGACCAGCAGGCAGAGCTGTTCCCTGTTAGGTCCAGGTCCTTTAAATCATGCATTAACTAACTGCAAATCATGAAGGGAGTGGGGTCTGGAGCAGGAAGAGCCCTGTAAAGATCATGGCTGTAGAGCAGTTTGTTATTAGTGCTTCTACAGCTGAGAATTAAAAACATTTCTTTTAACGAGCCAGCTAATAATCCGTTCATCCAGCCAACCAGCCAGCCAGCCATCCAACAAGCCAGCCATTCATCCAACCAGCCAGACATTCATCCAGCAGCCAGCCAGACATCCACTCATCCAGCCAGTAGTCCGTCCATCCAGCCAGCAGTCCATCCATCCATCCAACCAGCAGTCCATCCATCCATCCAGCCAGCAGTCCATCCATCCATCCATACATCCAACCAGCAGTTAATCCATTCATCCAGCCATCCATCCATCAATCCACCCATCCATCCATCCATCCATCCATCCATCCATCCATCCATCCATCCATCCATCCATCCATCCATCCATCCAGCAATCCAGTCAGCCATTCATCCAGCCAGCCATCCATTCATCCAACTAGCAATCCAGCCATCCAGTCATCCATCCAGCCACTAATTCATCCATCCAACCATTCATCCATCCAGCTGCTACTTCCACCAACCAGCTAGCCACTCCAGCAGCCAGCCAGCTAGCTACCCACTCCATTCATCCAGCCAGCAATCCAGCTATCCAGTCATTCATCCAGCCATTAATTCATCTGTCCAGCCATTCATCCATCCAGCTGCTACTACCACCAACAAGCTAGACACTCCAGAAGCCAGCCAGTCAGCTGGCTACCCACTCCGGCAGCAAACTAGCTAGCTAACCACTCCAGCAGCCAACCAGCCAGCTAGCTAACCACTTCAGCAGCCAACAAGCCAGCTGGCCATTCCAGTAGCCAGCCAGTTGTTGTTCCGTAAGAGTACCTCCTTCACCACTCCAGTGGTGATGTCATTGTAGAGGGTGTGGTCAGTGTCATATTGACCACACCACCATGTCCCACTTTGGCCCACTTAAAAGGTGGCAACCCTAATTGTCATTTTGTATATCAAGAAACTGAAAGACTGTAGCAGAAACATGGTGGGTCTATAGTGAAATATAATAATAACAAATTGAACTGCACGCGTTGTAAAAACACAAACTTTTAATAATGATAAGTGCTTTCATAAAACCATGTTTGCTTCTTCAGATCACACATAAAACTGAACACCACCATCAGTTAAATACAAAGACTATAGATCCTATTCACCTTCCCAACCAATGAGCATACTGACAATTAAGGTTGCTATGCAAATGATTGTTTCTATGTACCTGAGTGAACTTTCCTAATAAAATCTCTAAGCTATACAAATGCTATTAGCAACATAATTCACTATAGTCTACCTACTATCTTAAAACAATGAATTAAAAAATTAGCAATGGCACTTTCAATTTATATAGAATATATCATTAAAATTATGCAATGAACTAATAAAATAGTCACTAGATGTATTAGTTCTTAAGTCTTCTTGCTTTCAAGGCAGGTTGTATAGAAATATAATCATTTAAGCCATAACCTTGGTGTGCTCTCAACTTTAAAAGCCAATGCATGTCAACCCATTCTTTAACATTAGCCAGATTCCCTCATCTAGCCTTTTGATTGACAACATCCAGCACCAAAAATGTAAATGCATGCTCTTGACCCCTCTGTATAATGTGTTTAACTATTGCATTGTAATTCAAGCCTTTACATGCACAATTCAGGTGATCTCTTATCCTTTCGTGTAGTTGCCTATTGATTTTATCTGCATAAAAGGAACTACAGATCACACACTGGGCAACATATACTAAATTCTTGGTATTCCAATCAGCCTGCTCCCTTATGGTGTAAGCTTTCCTGCTCTGGAGATGAATAAAAACTAAAGACTCATTAACAGAAGAGCTAAAAGAGCAGGCATTACATTTCCTTGTCCCAATCTCCCCCACTAGTATTCTGTATCTCACTTGCACTTTTGGGGTAGCAAAGTTTATATTTCAGTGATTTATTATTCTTATAGCCAAAAAAATGGATTAGATCCTACCAGTCTGGCTATATCTGGGTCCACTTGTAATATGTACCAATACTTACGTATAATATCTCTAATTTCCTGGTCATCTGTGGAATACATTAATGTAAGGGCTATCCTTTCACATTGAAAGTTATTGGGCTGTTTACGTGTAGCTGGTGATGAAAAATATGGTTTCCCTATGTTGTTCTTATTCCTTCTAACTTCGTCTTGCACTTGTATACTATCTAATTCCTTGTAGCCCCTTGCTAGAACCTCATTTCTAACTGTATCTAATATTTTATCAAATAATGGTCCTTAATGTCTGTCCCCTCACAATGTTGCCAAAAACATGCTTGGGGTGCATATTTTTTTGATGTAAGTATGTTGGATGATAACAGTCCTTTCTATGCAGCCTGGTGTAAAAACTGCCAGTGTCTTCTCTAAGTATTTGAACATCCAAAAACTCTATGCTCATATCTGAAAATGTGGATGTAAATTTCAGGAAACTACAACTTGCATTCAAGTAATGTACAAAGGCTAAAAGTGGTGCTTCAGTTCCCTGCCAAAGCTTAAATAAATCATCAACAAATCGAAGATAAAAGAGCACATGATTTTGGCCAATTTGCAATCTTATCACATATTTCTCTTCCCAACATACCATGACTAAATTGGCATAGCTATTGGCACAGTATCTGCCCAGAGCTATGCCTGAGGTCTGTCTGCAATAGATATCTTCAAACACAAATAGATTGTATTCAATCACTAGTTCTAGTAGATAATAAATGAAATCTATTTGAATCATTCTAATATGCTCTTACTAATCAAAACAACCCTCATGATCTCTATTCCCTCTGAACTGGGTATGGCTATAAATAATGATTTTACATCTGATGTCACCATGTATTTAACTTGCAACACCAGTTCCTTCTGCATACATAAAAAAGATCAGAATGATGCCTGAATACAAACAGAAAATGATTGAATTTAACAATTGGCTTAGTTTCTGGTGTCATTCCTGGGGGATCCAGTACCTGACAGTCTGGGAAGATATGATCAACAGACCATGATGCTTTGCCAGAGACAACGTGCATCTGTCTCACCTGGGCTTCAGGATTCTGGCAAAGGCTCTTACCACCCTATAGTGCCTTCTTTAGGAAAAGTGATGAGCTTAAAACTACCAACATAAAAATTTCAACAAAACACAAATTAAAGCTCATGCTGCTAAACGCTAGGATTCCAAACATGAAGCTGCACTCATTGCAAGCATTCCTGACCTTGGAAAATGCTGACATCTGTGTGGTCACAGAAACCTGGTTCAATGTTGCAGAGACCACCTCAGCCTTACCTGGTTACTCATCCTATCATACATTCAGAACCCAAACTGTTTGTAGTAAAGTCAAAGGAGGTGGAGTTTCAATATTTATTAAAGACATACACATCTCCAGGCTATTCAAACAGTATGATGCACAGGAGACACTCCAGGTGCAGTTAACTATTGACAAGACCCCTATACAAATAATAGCTAGCTACCAGCCACCAAATCTGACCAAGATGCCCAAACTGCCTATCTAGACCAATTCAAGTCTATCAACATTCAACCCTTTACCCTGATTCTGGGTGACTTTAACTACCCAAACATAGACTGGAAGAACTACTCTTGCCAGAACACAAATGCCCAGTGATTCCTCGATTTTGTCAATGCAAATGCTTTGGAATAGCTAGTTGTTAACCCCACAAGAGGTGATAATATCTTGGACTTGGTATTAACCAACATGAGTAACCACTGCAGCATCCATGCAGTATCATCCTCCCTTGTAAGATCTGACCATAAAGTGGTCATGTTTGAAGTCACCATCTCCCCCGACCCCCCTCTAGCTAGGGTCAATTAAAAAACTTCTCTAAAGCTGATTACACCCTCCTGAGGGATGGTATAAACAGCTTCATAGCCCACTGCCCCTCTCTAGGAACTGGCACCAGTATCCAAAACTATACCAAATTACTATACGGACATTTATATAGATGCATGGAAACAGGGATACCTGACAGGACTAAATCATCCTCCACAAAGAAGAGTAAACCTGTCTGGTGGACATCTGCAATAAATAAACTCTATAACAAAAGAAAAAAAAATGTTGACCAGGACCAAGAAGGAGCAGGTGCCCAATTGGAAGCAATCTCTCCTTAGCCTAAACAAGCAAGTAAGAGCACTAGTGAAATCCTCCAAAGCAAACGTTGAGTCCAAATTGGGCCACTTCTACTAGAGACAATCATAAGGCCTTTTTCACATATGTCTGCAATCTCAAAGGTAGCACCCAGATCTGTTCAGAACTCATGGACAAGGACACCACATATACAAATGCCATAGATATAGCAAACTTGCTGGCTGACAGATTCAGCAAAAATTTCACCCATCTGCCCCCCATCAGTAAATCAGCACATTCCTAGTACCTGCCCCCTTCCCCTTATATCTAGGGATCAGGTCATCACTGCTCTCTCAAAGGCAAAAAATACAGCCTCCATGGGACATGATAACATCCCAGGATGCATCCTACATGCACTCAGGCAGGAACTTGCAGCCCCATTAGGCACCCTATTCAGCCAAAGCCTATGTACTGGTTTTGTCCCAGCTGAGTGGAGGACAGCCACTATCATCCCTTTACACAAAGGTGGAGCATCCACTGGTCTGGGAATACACTCATCAGCCTACCTAGCCTGATCTGCAAGGCCATGGAATGGATTATCATGGACCTCATTAACAAGGACATTGGCAACCTTCAAACACTCGATCCCACACAGTTTGGCTTTGTCAAGGGGTGGTCATGTCTGTTAAATTTGGTTGACTTTTTTAGAGAAAGTCACCAAAGCAATGGATGAGGGGAAGACAGTGCACACCACCCACCTTGACCTGGCCAAAGCCTTCAACACTATTCCCCACTCGGACATAATAGATAAACTCTCCCAACTAGGCATCAATCTGTATGTTACCAGATGTGTAGCCAACTGGCTCACTGATAGAACCTACCTAGTCAAAATAGGGGAAGTAACCTCAAGCAGTAGACCCATACCGAGTGGCATACCTCAGGATTTGGTCTTAGGGCCTCTGTTATTTGGGATATACTTTTCTGAGCTACAGGCAAAATCAGTGGGCTATGGCTGACCAAGTGTGCAGATGACTGCAAGTTGGGAGCTGTCATCAATTCCCCTAGTGATGTGGACATCCTCCAAGAGGGTCTCACTCAAACAAATGATTGGTGCCAGAAACATGGCCTCACATTAAATACAAAAAAATGCATCATCATCCCTTTTGGGGAGAGAGATGTCCCCACAAATTATCACATCAATAACAATGTTCTAAGCACGCAGTCAGTCGTGAGGGATTTGGGAACCCAGATTGATACCAGCCTGACTTTTGACCACCATGTTGATTCCATTGTATGGAAAGCTACATGGCCCTTCTCATAAGTAAGGGTATCTCATCCAGGGACAAGGAGGTCATAACATCCCTGTATTCTTCCCTTATAAAGCCCATTATAGAGTACAATGCCCCATTCAGCATGTACCTCACAAAGCACATGCAGCAGCTGGAGAGACCACAGAAGTTCTTCACCAAGAGAATCCAGGGCCACAAAAATTTACCATACACAGGCTAAAAGCCCTATGCCTGTACTCTGTTTCATACAGACTCCTCAGAGGTAACCTCTGTGTTGCATACAAGGTGATCTCAGACCCTGCCTTGATGGGACTGCTGCATTTCGCAAGCCAAGCTACACTCGAATAACCTCCAAACACGGCCTCAACCTGGTCTATGACATCAATAGGACTTGCTGGCAGGACAGATTTGTGTGCCAGGGACTCCCCATCTATGGAATAGACTCCCTCTCCATGTCAAGCAGAGTACCTCTTTACCCCCCTTTTAAGAGCAATCTGGATAACGGGATGGGAAATAGAAAATACATCCCTGGGATTCTACCCGTGTCCCTGCTAGACAGGGGCATCAGGTGCTGATTTGTCTATGCATGGGCTAAACACTTGGCTATGCTTATAAGAGCCTTAAGGCCAATAGCCTAGTAATGTCCTATGATCCTATGATCATGCAAAAAGTGTTTACTGTCACGTAGCACCACTTCACATTGATCAAGGACAGATCTAAGTTGTTTCTCTACGTAAATAGAAATGGTTTCCATAACCCATCCCCCTCCCCCCTCCCACTACTATTGGTCCAAATGGGGGTTTCAATGGATCTTTATGGCTTTGGGCATCCAGTTTAGACTGGGTATAAGAGGATTTTCAATAAAAATATTGCAAAAGTTCCTTTGCCATGAGACCCATATTTAAACATTCTGCTAACTTTCTCAACAATTCTTCCTGCATATGTTCTATATCCATTAAACTTATTGAACAGTATGTACTCTGGTCTCGCAGCATATCATTCATAGAATTAAAGTAATTAGATCTATCCATTATAACCACTGGGCCACCCTTATCTGCTGGGCTAATCACTATATTATGGTCTTGTTGCAGCAATGATAAAGCTCATCTTTCTTCCAATGTAAGATTATCATATTTCTGTTTACCATTATCTAGTAATCCATAGATTTCCTCTTCACATAACTTAGTAAACACATCCAGTACAGGGTGGCTCTGTAGTATATACATACTAGGTTTTCTAAAAACAACCTCATTGTGTGTAATATTACCTTCACCAAACATGTTTCAGTGCAACATTTCTCATAAATGCTCGTAAACCCACCATAACTTTAGAAGCATTAGCTCATTGAGCTGGTATAAATGAAAGGCCTTTATTTAAAACATTAATTTCTGCTTCAGTCAATCTTTTAGTTGAAATATTACACACCAAGTTCATACATTTTGATTCCACACATTCTTGAAGGTCTGCGTGTTCTCTTCCTGAAAGGAGTGTTTCCACTTCACTCTGCTGCATTGCTCTGGTATCTCTATGGAATTCTTCCTTCTTTTGTGAAAGGGTAATGGTAGTTGAAAAAAAGGGTGTTTGAAGTTTAGGGGTGTGACCTTCCTAAGTACTACCACCTCTTGTTCTATCCCCTTGGAGCCCTCTTACAAAGTCATTTCTAATAAACAATCATCCTGTGGGGTACTGCAAACTGATTTATTCCTAGAGGGAATAAGCTGATCTTTATTTTCATTTGATAAGACAACCAAGGCAGATGCTTGTCTCTCCTTGTTAGAATTAGGAGGAACCAAAGACACTCCCTTCTCTTTCAACTGACCCATTTTATTAAAAACTATGGAAATGCACAGACTTAGATAAACACACAGTTGGAAGAAAAATGGAATAATCACAAAACAGAACCAATGGAGTAACACACTGGCTGAAGCAGAAACTTATTTATTACCAAACAAATAAAATTTAGTTGCCAAAGGAATAAAACTTGGTAAGTGCTTTCACTACTGCTTCATCAGACCATAGACACAGAGAGAATGAGCCACTGCAATATATACATAGTTCAAATACCCTTAAGCCAATCACATGTTAACAGCTAAAGAGCTTGTAAAAATAAAGTGATATGACATATAATTATATAAAATAGAAATAGAACACAACAAATACATACAAAAAGCACATATAGAATAATGAGTACATATCAAAAATAAAAATAAAGAATAAAAGATATAAAAATGTGAAATGAAGCAAGGTCAACTCCTAAGGCTACATCCCTTCAGTATAGGTTTAAGTGGAACTTTTTCATAGGTTCATAGGTTCATAGGTAGGTACTAGGCTATCTGTCCGAAGGCATTTATAAACCTAGTCAGAATGTGTTGGCTTTCGCCACCTCCTTAGATTAGTTCCCTGTGCCTCTGTCCAGCAGAGCCACTGAAGTGATCCCTGGGGTAAACTTTCTGTTTCCCATCCACTCATCAAGGTTTCTCTTGAAGAGTCTTAGCGAGAAGGTCTGCCTAATGTAGATTGGAATCTTGTTCCAAAGCATGGGAAGTCTCTGGGACAGGAATCTATCCCTCCAGCACATCCTACTTATTGTTGTGGTGAGGTTTAGATGTGGCTCGAGGGGATAAGCTTTTCTTTAGGTGGAGCATGTCCATCAGTTCTGGGTTGGACATGGCCTTGTATGTCAGGCAGAGATCACCACTGAGTAGGTGGTATGCAACCCAGTACAGCTGGAGTTTCTTCAGTCAAGCTGCATAGGGCATCTGTTTGAGGCCAGTGATCCTCTTGGTGAGGTACTTCTGTGGTCTTTCCAGCTGTTGCAGGTGTCTTGTAAGATACATCCAAAATGGGGCATTGTGCTCTATGATGGGCCTGATGAGTGATGAGTAGAGAGGCACAATGACCTCTTTTGATCTGGATGCGAACCCTTTTGTGATAAGGTGGGCCACGTAGAAGGATTTTCTAACCACTTTGGCAATGTGATTATCGAAGGAGAAATTACTATCTACTTGGGTCCCCAGATCCCTTATTATGTCTTCCATATTTAGGGGACTACCACCTATGTGGTAGTTTGTAGGTACTTTGTTTTTTCCAAAGGGGATGACTATGCAATTTTTGGCATTTAGCTTGAAGCCATGATTTTGACACCAGGTATCCGTCTCAGTAAGACCCTTTTGGAGGATGTCTGTGTCAGCCGGAGAGTCACGTATAACCCCTAGTTTGCAGTCGTTTGCAAACTTGGTCAGCCATAGTCCTCCTGTGCTTGCCTGTACCTCTGAGAAGTATATGCCAAACAGGAGGGGTCCTAGGACTGAGCCCAGGGGAATGCCACTTGTAACCGGTTTAGAGTCAGACCTAGCTCCCACAACTCTTACCATGTGGGTTCTGTCTGTGAGCCAGTTGACAACCCATCTTGTGCCATAGGGGTTTATGTTCAGGCTGGTGAGCTTGTCCATAATACCAGAATGGGGAATGGTGTTGAAGGCCTTTGTGAGGTCTAGGTAGGCTGTGTGTACCACCTTTCCCTCATCTATAGCCTTGGTAACTGTCTCAAAGAAGTCCACCAGGTATAGGAGGCATACTCTGCCCTTAGCAAAGCCGAACTGAGTAGGGTCCAGTGTTTGGAGGTTTCCAATGTCTCTGTTAATGAGTTCCATGATGATGTGCTCCATAGCCTTGCAGACCAAGCTAGTCAGGCTTATAGGACGATAGTTCCTGGGGTCTGTTGTGGCTCCACCTCTGTGGAGTGGAATAACTGTTGCTGTGCGCCACTCTATGGGTACTTATCCTGTGGAGAGGCTAAGTTTGAACAGTGTGTTTAGGTGAGGGGTTAGTTTGTCTTTGAGTACATGTAGGACGCAACCTGGGACACTGTCCGGTCCCACTGATGCTGTGTTTTTGGCTTTGGAGAGGGCTATTTTAACCTGAGTGTCTGTGATTTCAGGGGCTCTACATTCTTCTGGTATGGTTATGGGCCCTTTTGGGGGTGAGAGCGGGGTGAAGTTTGTGCTGAACCTGTCTGCCAGAATGTTGGTAATATCAGTCCGTTCAATGTATTTTGTACCATTCTGCACTAACTTCGAGCAGATCTGAGCATTGCCACTTAGATTCTTGACATAGCTAAAGAATGCCTCGTGGTTATCTTTGGAGTCCTTGGCAATTTTTCTTTTGAAACTCGCCTTGGATGATTTTATGAGGGATTGTAGTTTTTTGCTGATACTGATCAGGGATGTCTTCCCTTCTTGGGATTTTACTCTTTTCTGTACTAGTTTCCTTCTTCTGTTGTATAGCTTGTTTATGGCAGGAGTCCACCAGACTGGTTTCCTTTTCTTGGAGGAGAGAGTCTTGTTTTTTTGGGGGATAGCATGATCCATGCATTCTTGTAGGTGCCCATAGAATGCATTAGTAAAGGATTTTGCAGCTTGGACACCATTATCCTTTAGCATGGGGGCTTTGAAACTTTCCACCTCGGTTTTAATTAACGTGAAATTTGCTTTTAAAAAGTTTTTCACGGTGGTTTCCTTGTCTGGGGGTGGTGGCGGAATGTGGATATCCAAAGTGATTTGTTTATAGTCAGATCTAACCAGCTAGGGGTTGACCTCTGGTGTGGAGCATCAGTCGCCCATGTTGGTGATGACCAGGTCCAATATGTTGTCACCTCTGGTGGGAGTGTTGACCAGTTGATCCAGGGCATTTGAGTTTATAAATTCTAGGAAATGTTGGGCAAGGGAGTTAGTACATGAGTACTTCTCCCAGTTAATGTTTGGGTAATTGAAATCACCCAATATTAAGGTGTTTGATAGGACCTTTATATTTCCCAGTGTTTCCAGAAATGCGGAATGGGGGCCCTGGGACATGATGGGTGATCTGTAGCAAGCTACAATTTGAATTGCAGTTTTACCCATTGTTAGTTGCACGTGGATGATCTCTGAAGCATCGTGCTGTCCCACTAACCTGGAGGTGTGGGTATCCTTGATGAATATGGATATGCCCCCACCTTTTGTATTTTGGTTTGGGTTCTGTGGCCGAAATGTAATGTATGAGTTGTAACCTGGTAGTGCTGGGGTGCTCCCTGGAGCCTTAAACCAGGTTTCTGTTACTGTACATATATTGATTTTCTCCATACTGAGGAGTGCCTCGAGTGCGTGCATTTTGAGGTTTAGACTTCTGGCATTGAGTAGCATTACCCTCAGTTTTTTGTTACCTGTGCTATTTATGGCAGTGGGTTTGCCTTTTGAGCCTTGCCTAAAAAGGCACTATGGGGGTGGCAAGAGCCTTGGCTAGTATTCAAAAGCCTAAGGGTGACAGGTGCAAGCCGTCTCTAGTGAAGAAGGGTGGCTTGTCGAGCATGTCATCCTAGGCGGACAGACACTAGATCCCCTTTCAATGACACCAGAAACTTAGCCTATTGTTGAAATTGATAATTTTTTCTTTATACCATGGTATCATTCTTGGTGAGGGCAGGATGCTACTCAGGGTCAGGGTCATACCAGCCTGGGCTACAAGATCAGAGAGCTCTTCCATGTCTCTTTTCATGTAGTCCAGGGAGGTACAGCTCAGGTCATTCACACCAACATGGTCAATGACAGAGTCGTATTTGTACTTGTTCTGGAGTGACCTGAGTGCTTGTGTTATGTGGCAGATCCTGGCACCCGACAGGCAGCTAACAGTAACCTTTTCCTTATTCAGCCTAGTGAGTGGGACATCAGTGTGCCTGACTATAGAGTCACCTATTACTAGTATGTTGGGTATGTTATTTTGCTGTGATTGCATGGCACAATGGTTTTGTGAAGTATGTGTTTCATGATTTGTGTTGGGGGGTGGAGGGGTCTTGGATGTCTGCTTTGGAGGTCTCTGTTGCTTTTGCAGATTTTTATTTAGGGCCTCCAAGTATGTTTTCATGTATTTATGTGTGTTTTTTACCGGTGCTGGTTTAATGGGCCTGTGTGAGACTGGTGGTGTGATGCCAGTATTTCCATTCTCCTCTTGACTGTCTGATCCAGCCTTGGGTAGAGAGAGCTTAGCCTCCAGTTTGGCTGTATAATTGCATCTCTCGCATGTATTAGTGTTTGGTGGTAGGAGGAGACCGTTGTCTGTGTACATAAGGCAGTTATAACATTGCCTCAAAATGCCCAGATTCACCAGGTGGACTGGAGAGTATGCCTGAAACTTCCCTTTGGACATGCCTGGATAGGTACAGTGAACTTTTTTACTGAATGGCTGGTAAGGTTGAATAGAGCGCTTTGTCCTTCTGTACGGTATAGGAGAGTCTAGTGCTAGGGTTTATAAGTGCTTGCTATGAGTTTTGAGCAAGTGCCAGACTGAGAAATGAATGCCTTGAGTGCTTAAGTTGAAAGTTGGTCTAGTTCCAAGGGAAAAATTGAAGAGGAGACTTTGTGGAGCCGGGAATAGTTATACCCTAGCTAACCGGCGCTGGCTGGCGTGCAAAACTGGGCAAATGTGGTATTTATATTTATAAAAGATAGAAATTAGCCCAAAATGGCCAATAAACTACTAATTCCTGGGCTGAAACCACTCCTTCAGGGACAGATAGGCTGCTCAAAGCTCCCCTCTCTCACAGATGAACAGAGAAACTTTCTTCTATCCAGGTAAGGTATGGGCAAACACAGAGATTTGTAACACAGCCCTGAATTCAGCACTTAACCTGAAAATTGAACTATACTAGCTTAGAAAGGTGGAAAATAAGTATATATATTTTTTCAGAAAATAAAGCAGATACAATAAAAAAAACACTTTAAATGCACAGAAAAGGATACTTATTGTTATATATCTCAGATCAGAGTTGTAGTTAATGCCCCTAGTAATAAAGTAGGAAGAAACACAAATACAGTAAAAGCAGATGAATAAAGTGCAAATTATATATATATATATATATATATATATATATATATATATATATATATATATAAAAACAATAGAAAATGAACAAACTGATTTAAACAAGTTACCCAATTAACCAGAAAAAAGCTCAAAACTGAGCCCTGCTCCAGCAGTCTTCAATCAGACAAATTCTAACTGCACACTCCTGCGGCTAGGGTGAAGGGGAACCTTCCCCAAAAAAAGAAAAGATGGCCTGGATCAGTGCTCAAGTTATACAAACAAAGTTAGATTCAGCAGGCCTGAATCTGGTCTATGCTACAGCAACAAAGTGCACCAATTTCAGAAAGAAACAGTTCAAATAAGCAAGCATAATAAGCCTGTGACCAGAAATTCCCAGCTCAGAAGGGCAGAATCCAGCCTCCCAAAGTGTGCAGACCACGCCTTCTTAATGTAAAAAAACTGTCCCAAAGCCCAAGTACTTAAACCAGAACTAATACACTTTAGAATAGCAGACACCATGCCTTCAATCAGCAACTCCCAACTCAGAAGGATGTAAGCTATCTGTCCTGCCACAACAGTACAGACCACAAACCTTCCTAATGTGAAACAACTGGTCTGAAGCCCAAGTGTGCATTCCAAAGGCTTAGAATAACAGTTGCAATTTAATCGGCTACTAACAAGCAGTAATAAATGCAGCAGAATAAATGCTATTAAGTACTTTTAAGAACAGACAGCAAGAGCAAAATAAGTAATAAAGTAGGAAGAAACAAACACAGTAACAGCAGATGAATAAAGTGCAATTTTTTCTTCTTTCTGTATTAGGTAGAATGAGCTAGAGACACTAGATTGGGAGGAGTGTCACAGATCAAATATACAGTAGGGACAGGCAATTGCAAAGCCACCAAGTATAAAAAGAAAACATCAATACGGAGGGCAGGGTGGTGGACAAATAGCACTTTCAATTCAGAAAAATAGCACTTTCAACAGAGATCAGAAGCCAGAAAATATTATATATCTAAATCAGTCAAGCAAAAGCAATTAGGATACTATAGAACTTTGGAAAGAAGTGCCAAAAAATATACTTATCAGTTTATATTTTGAGTTGTTTCAGTAGCACTCTCAGTCAGAACTCAGTTAGATTCAAGCAATGAATACAGTGGTAACAAACAGGGAATATTAATTATACTAGCAAGCCTTGAAACAATCAGATAAAACACACAAGCTGTTTGGCCAGTATTTAACACAGCAGGATTAAGGCTGGGGGAAAAATAGCAATTTCAACGCAGAAAAATAGCACTTTCAACATAGATCAGAAGCCAGCAAATATTATATATCTGAATCAATCTGGAAAAAGCAATTAGGATACTGTAGAACTTTGGAAAGAAGTGCCAAATAATATACTTATCAATTTATATTTCGAGTTGTTTCAGTAGCACTCTTCATTAAGTCCACTACCTTGGTCATCCCTTAGTTTTATCATCCATTTGACCTCTCTAGTTTCAGTTAAATTCCTGATGTCACCACCTCTAGCAGTGGGAAGAATTATATCAATAACCATAAACCTGAAAGTATGACTAGCGTTAGTACTAATCACATGCTTAGACAAAACTTTATTCATGGAAGCACATTATATGTTGTAAAGGTGCTCCCTGATCCTGTCTCTCAAGGTCCTTTGACCTATGGTCAATGATACCTTGGTGTATCTCCTATTAACCTCCAAATGTCAGATTCAGTGGTCAGTAAACCCCAGTGTCTCCTAGTGATGTCTATTGTCATCCCAGTAGTAGTTAAAGCAGGTACCAAGTTTTATTTCTTTGGCATCTAATTTTTATTTGTTTGGTAATAAATACATTTCTACTTCAGTCAGTGTGTTACTTCATTGGTTTTGTTTTGTGATTGACCCATTTTAATGTTTAAAGGCACAGTGTGATTTCAAGGATTTTGCTTTAACTTATTAAAGTCTTGAGTGGTTCTCTCTTCTCTAAGCCACACGAAAACATGATTGTTAGCAAAATCCTTAAGGTCTCTGCAATTTCTTTATTTTTTGTAAAAACAATTTACATTCATAAAGAGAGACCTGATCAATATTTTCACCTATATGGAGTTCAGCTACATCACCACTGGTTGTCCCACAAATATCCAACTGTTGCCTCAAGATTTTTTCACTCAGTTCCTTTTCTATTGGAGCAAAGAAATCCAGCATCAGTTTCATGTAGGCATAGTAAAAACTCATTATTTTCAACCATACTCAGTTCAGAGGGAATAGAGATTGTGAGGAGTGTTTTCATTAGTAAGAGCACATTAGGAATGAGTCAAATAGAATTAATTTGTTATCTACTAGAACTAGTGCTTGAATACAATGGCAACACCTATTACAGACAGACCTCAGGCATAGCTATGGGCACATCCTGTGCCAATAGCTACACCAATTTGCTAATGGTATGGTTGGACATAAATATGTGACAGGATCGCAAATTGGCCAAAATTATGTGCTCTTTTATCGTTGATTTATTGATTTATTTATGCTTTAGCAGGGAAGTGAAACACAACATTTAGCCTTTGTGCATTACTTAAATGCAAGTTGTAGTTTTCTGAAATTTACATCCACTTTTTCAGATATGAGCATAGAGTTATTGGATTTTCAAATACTTACGGAAGACACTGGCAGTTTTTACACCAGGCTGCATAGAAAAGACTGTTATCGTGCAACATACTTAGATCAAAAAAGTATGCACCCCAAGCATGTTTTTGTTAACATTCTGAGGGAGCAGACATTAAGGACCAGTAGGCTTACCATTAGGAATAATGAATTTGATAATAGATTAGATACAGTTAGAAATGAGATTCTAGCAAGGGGCTACAAGGAATTAGATATTATACAAATGCAAGATGAAGTTAGAAGGAATAGGAACACCATAGGTAAACCATATTCTTCATCACCAACTACACGTAAAAACCCAATAACTTTCAATGTGAAGTGATAGCCTTTAAATTAACTTATTCCACAGATGACTGGGAAATTGGAGATGTTATAAGTAAGTATTGGTACATATTGCATGTTGACCCAGATATAGCCAGACTGGTAAGATCTAATCCATTTTTTTGGTTATAAAAATAAGAAATCACTGAAATATAAACTTTGCTATCCCAAAAGTGCAAGTGAGATACAGAATATCGGTGAGAAGGTTGGGACAAGAACATCTGATGCCTGCTCTTTTTGCTCTTCTGTTAATGAGTCTTCAGTTTTTTTCACCCCCACAGCAGGAAAGCTTATGTAAGGGCACAGGCTGATTGCAATGCCAAGAATTTAGTATGTGTTGCCCAGTGTGTGATCTGTAGTTCCTTTTATGAAGGTAAAACCAATAGGAGACTATGTGAAAGGATAAGAGATCACATGTATTGTGCATGTAAAGGACTGACTTATAGTGCAATAGCTAAACACATTATAGAGAGGGGTCAAGAGCATGCATTTACATTTTTGGTGCTGGAGGTTGTCCATCAAAATGCTAGATGAGGGGATCTGACTAATGTTACAGAACGGGCTGAAATGCATTACATTTTAAACTTGAGAGCACACCAAGGTTATGGTTTAAATGATTATGTTTCTATACAACCTGCTTGAAAGCAAGAAGGCTTAAAAAGTAATATATCTAATGACTATTGTATTAGTTCATTGTATAATTTTAATGATATATTGTATATAAATTTAAAGTGCAATTGCTAATTTCTTAACTTATTGTTTTAAGATAGTAGGTAGACTACAGTGAATTATGCTGCTAGTAGTATTTGTATAGCTTAGAGATTTTATTAGGAAAGCTCACTCAGTTACACAGAAACAATCAGTTACATAGCAACCCTAACTGTCTATGCTCATTGGTTGGGAAGGTGATTAGAATCTGTATTCTTTGTATTTAATTGATGGTGGTGTTCAGTTTTATGTGTGATCTGAAGAAGCAAACGCGGTTTTGTGAAAGCGCTTATTATTAAAAGTTTGTGTTTTTACAATGCATGCAGTTTGGTTTGTTATTATTATATTTGACTATAGACCCACCATGTTTCTGCTGTGGTCTTTCAGTTTCTTGATATATTAAACTTTATAAGTACCGAGCAGTTTATCACAGAGGACTTACTTTTCCCTCTTTTTGTCATTTTGTATTAACAACAGTGGAACAGAATCATGCACGCAGCTCCACAGAGGGTGATGATGATGATGAATGTTAAGTGTAATGACATGTACTCATACAACTGCAGTACAGACAGAACAGTGCAACAAACATGTGTAATGCTGTCAGCATTAACATTCACATGTCCATCATTTCTGGACGACACCATAGAAGTGCAGGTGAGTGCCTCCATACTGTGTTACTGTGACCACTACCTGTTATTTCCTCAGCCTCATGTCATGGCAATGCTGTTTACCATCATATTGATACTTGCATAACATTGTACACTATAGGTATATTCAGTGGAGGCCCAAGAAAGGCAGGTGCAAGTATAGAGGGACCAGACAGGTTACCGCAACAGGTTGATGGTTTGCAACAATGTATAGCAGACCTGTGATATATGGCATCAATGTCACTGTTTTTCATCACAGGGTCATCTGTCTAACAGGTGCAATGTCTAACACTTGAGTATATGCAGCCCCCATTACTGTGTAGTACAAGTCATGCTATCAGTATTCTGTTGCCTGCATACATGACTGTGCTCTCTTTCTCTTTATGTTCCCACTACAGAATCTGCAGTACAACACACAGAGTCACAACAGCAGGAGACTATCAGTAGTACGCTATTACCTGTCTTGAAAGAAACAAGTAATATCTGTGGTATCCCCTAAGTGTCAAACAATTCACTATACAAGTATAGTTGGTCCAAAACAAAACAGTGTAAGAATCTTCTCTGTGTGGAAGTTTTTCAATTCCAGTATGTATAGTTAACCACTATATATTAAAAAGCAGAAAAAAAAACAGAATATAGTAGTAGAAGTAGTAGACATAAAAAATGTTCTAAATAAAAAAATAAAAACTTATTCTGAAATATTAATATTATACAGAATTATTAAATCTAGTAGGTATCCAGAAGTAATCCAAGCAGGGTAGACAGTCTGTTTCCAGTTGAAAGTCCTTTATTAAGCAGAAAGAGAAACTTCTTGTACTGTTTTTTCTATTACCTATCTTTCATGCATGTCATTGCTGTTACTCTTGTTGTTATCCTCCATTAATACCGTGCCCTTCTACCCATTCATACGACAGACTGCATCGTCATCATCAAGTGCACAAACAAGTGGTGTGTCTTTATAAAACCTACTGTATTTTTTAACACAGTTTGAATGGTCCATGCTGGCAATGATGTGATTAATAATGCTGACATTTTCCCTACACTTGTTGAAGTGCATCCCTCATTTACCTTATTGTCTTCCAAGGAGAACTTGTCAGTTTATGTTATTTTTGTATACATGACATACTGTGTAACGTAATTGCCAGCTCCCTATTATATAGATTCTGTGACCCATACACAAACAAGACCTAATGGCAAGTGAGTATTATCTGTAACATGGCAGTGACACATACGTGTCATATCCCTGTAATGGTATCCAATCTGTCATGTAAACACATTATCCTGATCTGTGCCATCTGTCTCTCCTTTTAGCAGATCAACTATCTCTATCCTTCATTAGTAATCATGGTGTGGGATCAGATTTGTCTCACTGCAGTAGCATGGACCTTGACACATAGGACAGAGACATGGTGATACAGTCTGGACAAGATGGTAACAGTCATGTTGATGTGGTTGTAGCCTCAGATGTGGAGATAAACCTGTCCAGCCATTCTGCCAAAGAGGAGACACTGGATGATGGACTGGATGAGGTAAGTGAACAACAGACCTAAGATGAAACTGCTATTGATGGAGACAGTTCACCACAACACATTGATACTGGCCATCACAGTAGATATAAGCATGCAGGTGGTGTGCATGGGCAGGTGTCAGAGGGTGTCCTTCTACTCCTACAGACAAATAAACATTCACAGCAATGTCATGGATCTGACATCTGTGCACTTGCCTGTGCCACAGGTCATGTCACACACAAGCTGACTATGTTGCATGATAGAGACTAATTTAGACACAGTCAGGTAATGGTGTCATTGGCTGCTCAGAATGAAAGTATTTTATCTGTGGCATGGTCATTAGAATCCCTGGCTCTGTAGTACTACAGCAGTGCCCTGACTGTGCTTAGCTAATTGCACATGGGAGAAGCAGGCCCCCCTCTCAACAGAACCAAACTTGCCCATTGGGCATTGGTGTCTTTGCTCCAATGTGCAGACACTTCCACTGCTGGTTCATCTGCTGTGGGCCTGGCTGTCACGACTAGACAGTCAAGTCACACTCATGCTCCTTCACCTACATATGCTGGTGTCACCTCCTCAGTCTCCTCTGTGGAGCAACCTGGGCCAAATATTTCCATACATGGTAGGGGCAGAGCAGACCACAGTGTAAGCCATTAATGTTGGCTGCATGTGAGTAACACAAACAGTTGATCCACTTTGTCCTGTACTGTCATTTTCACACTGTAGCAATGATGATTGCTGCACAGAACACTGACAATGTTATCTGACTTTGTTTGTTGACATGTGATGCCACATAAGTCCAGCAGTTTTACTAACCATAGCAGACTCCATTTATTATATTACTTTATCCATACTGTACTGTGATATAGTTTGCTTGTGGTATTAAAAGTTGTGTATTATGCCCTACATTGTTTACCTGTTTGCAGCTTATTATAGTGGAGAAACAGGAATGTGTTACACTGATGTGGGTCCCTTAATGTGCAAAATGCACTGATACAGCAATCTGAGTATGCATGCGTACCTGTGTCAATTGTACCCTGAGTTGCTGATATCTGTTTTGATAAGATTTCTATATGTTCATAATGATATATGTTATGATTATGGTGTTATTTCTGGTGCTCAGTGTGTATATCTAGTGGGTAATTGCCATTAGATGCAATCCATGCTACTGTGGCAGGCCACCACCTGAACATTAATGTTTAATCTGTATATATACATGTGGCTTGTCATGACTTAAAGTTCTGGTCAGACTTTGTCGTGTTGCCTGGGCCTGCACTTGTGGACTTGTGGTCACATCCTACATTGCCTATGCCTGTGTCTTCTGCCCCCTGTGTCCTCCTGCTCCTCCTTTGATACCTGTGAAATGTCATCTTCAGACATCTGGAGTTCTTGGGGTAGTTCATCCACACTTGCAGCTAGCAGACCATAGTGTGCTCTGATCAGCATGTTCTAGAGCATGGTGCACACCATTACCATATATGCTTCCTTCTCAGGTGTATATTGCAGTGCACCCCTGGATATGTCCAGACATCTAAACCTAGCCTTCAGTACACTATATGCTTTATGTCTATGGTCTTCATGGTTGTTGTGTGTGCTTTATTGTAGGACTCCCCTGCAGGGTTGAAAGATTCATGGTATGGAGTCATTAGCCTCAGCTCAAGTGGATAATCACAGTCACCTCTTGTGGGGAGTAAACATATTTGGTCAATATGAGCATTATTCTAACGGGTATCATTAGCTAACATCCTAGTTGTGTTCCTGTACTTACCCAATAGCAGTCCCTCAGGTATATCACCTTGCTGGAATGCAGCTCCTAGTCCACTTTCCCTCCAAATGGCAGCAACATGGAAACATCAAGGTTGTGCTGCCAGCATGTTTGTTATGCTGCCTTCTGCTGCACACACACACACACCTGACAGTTGAAGGATGGAGACTCTTTCCAGTTGATGTACAATTCTGCTTCAGGATGTACTGGTGTCTTGATTAGTATGTGTGTGCAATCTATTGCATCAACTACATGGGGGAAGTTTTCAGTGCTGTAAAACTGGTGCACTACAGTTCTCCACTCCATGAGGGTGGCTGGAAAGTAGATATAGTCATTCACAATGCTGCACATTGCTGCCAGGAACTTTGCCATGATACAGTTGGCAGCGGCCTATGACTCGCCCACAACATCTCCCATGTATCTCTGGAATGCCCCAGATGCAAATATACCCAGGATGAGACATGCTTTGGCATCAAGGGGGGTGAGGCTTCCTCACAGGGTGTGCACAGATATGTGTGGGGCATACAGGCTGCAGAAGGCCTGCAGCAGTTGTCTGTATAGCCAGTATCTGTCAATGATTTTTTTTGGTCTGACGAGTTTTGTTGCAGCCTTGCTATAACTCTTGCTGGCTGCCTTCTAGAACACAAAGTCACAGCCTCATTTATGGCTTGAATCACTGCAGACAATGCAAATTCATTAACTGCTGTTTGCATTTTTGTTTTCTTTTTTCAGTATGGTTATGAAATATGCAAAAATCTGTACAAGTAGCTTCCATTCATTGTGGGCCATGTAACATATGCTGAGGATTTCGGATATAAAGTTGTGTTACAGTTTGTCATACCTAAGTTGCATTGGGTGCAGCAGATGTGTTTTGGAATCAGGTGGGCATGCACAGAATCCATAATTATCCTACACTGAATAGTTAAGTACTCGTAGTGGTTTCAGTGTGTTTTCCTGAAATCATGTCCGCAGCTGGTGTGTTGAAGTCTTTCTTTGGCATGCTGCACTGTCCGTAAATATCTTCTACACACTTCACAGAATCTGGCCAATAATTTTAATACATGCTCAGACACAAAAAGCACATGCTGTAGATTGGCTTTGAAAAGTTCTATGAGAGCAATGAACAAATGTGGGGTAAATGCAAAATGGCTGATATAAGCAGCAATATTTCATAGATGTCAAATCCTGACCTTTGGGATATAAATTCAGATAGACAGATATTTCTAAAATCAGCACAAGTAAATAAAAATGTCTTTATTCTGATTAAAAAATGGAAAATGTGGGAGATAAAAATACTGCATAATTATTTCAGATAGTGAAATGAGATTTAAAAATCGGGTACACCTTAATAGTTGTAAATTTTCTATATGCCAAAGGAGCGATAGCTCATCACCAATCTGCTGCCAGGCTGGAAAATAACATTTTTAAAAGACTTTTCAGCTGCAGGGTTCATAATTATAATTTTGCTATGCTTCATGTGTAAGACATTAATAAAATAGGATAAAATATGTATTAAAATTAATAATGGTAGAGTACTTATGCATATGGACACATAATGTGAAAGCTATCACTCAAATGTTGAATCAGGTTTATTTTTAACTTAATGTTAATTTTCCTGCACCTCATGTCTATCTGACTTTGTTATTTCTCAGTGCAAATCTAAAAATAAAATAACTAGATAGTTATCTAAAATAGCTTATACTCAAATCTCTTATATCCACTTTCTTAATTAGATAAAAGCTTAATTCATTAATAAAGGATGAATTAAGAGGAGAACTGTTAATATATATGAAAATATTGAAATATAAGTATCAAAATTGATTTTTTCTAGCAAAATTATTTCAAACATAGCTGTCAAAATGAATTTCAGTATTTCAGAACTGAAAGAATGTTGGTATTCTGTGAGGCATGAGTACAGCAGCTGTATGTTGCAAGTTTGGATGAATCTCATAGTTCTGCTTTGTTATAAAACACAGGAATATTATGGAACATTGGTTGTCTAACAGAAGCAGTTAGTTAGTTTGTCCTTGACTTGTTACAAATTCTCTGTGAATATAACATTGTTTGTGTAAAGAAAAATTACTGCACAAATGAAGTCATGAAAAATAGTACAATGTATGAGAATATGCTAACATTTATGTATTACATTTCTTTACCAGGTAGTGTCTGACTGGGCCATGGGCCCATTTTCAGTGCAGACCCGGGGAGAAAAGCTCCACAGTAGTGCAAAACAATTATTGCAAAAAATATAGGCATATATTCAATATGATTGATAGAGCAGTACATTCTATAACACAGACTAAGCAACTGAACTATGCAGTACTGGAATTATTTTTTTAATAAGACAAAAATAGGACATTTGAGGATGGAGGTTATAAGAGAACAGGAATAGAAGTGAGTTAATAGTTATCCAGGAGAGTGGCAGGAGCACAGCTAATGATTAATGAGATGTTCTTTTAAGAGTGCTTTGAACTGATTGTGACTAGGATTTTTTGTTATTGTCTCTGGAAGAGTGTTCCAGAGTTTAACTATTTTGTGTGAGAAGAGGGAGTTGCCATGATAGTTGTGGGAGTTGGAGACCTCAGTAAAAGTTTTTTGAAGATCCATGAGATCTGAAATTATTACTGGGTTGGACTAGTTGAGAGATTATTGGGGAGTCATAAGGCAGGTGGATTATTTTGTGGGCAAAGGTTAGCTGATTAAGTGTTAAAAGGTTGGGGAGCTCTAGCCAGTTTAACTTTGAGAGAGCAAAACAGTGGTGAGATCTGTGGGGTTGATTGGTGGTATATTTAGTTATCTTGCTGTAGCATGATTCTAGGTTGTTGAGTTCTTATTTTCTGCAATTGGTGAATATAAGGGAACCATACAGGAGGATGGATGGCAGGTGTATGCGACCAATAGCTAGCCTGGCATTGAGAGTTAGGTATGGTTTGGCCCTGTATTGGGTGCCTAGTTTGATGTGGACTTTTCCGATAGTTTGGGGAATTGTGCATTAAATTTGAGGTTCTCATCTATGGTAACAACCATAAGTTTAGTGTGATCTGTCAGGACTATCTTGGTTCCATTTGCTGAAGTCAGTGAGATAAGGGGCTAGGCCATCTTGTTACAGAAGACTATGATTTTAGTTTTGTTTGGATTTAAAATGAGTTGGTGTTGGGAGAGATATCTTTCAATGTCCTGAAAAGATGATTGCATTTTTGTTTGGAGTTCTTGGGTTGTGGGGGCAGAGCAGATAAGATGAGGCTTGTTGAGTAGCTGAACTAAGGTTGTTTGTGAATATGATAAAGAGAAGAGGGCCAAGTATTGATCCTTGAGGTATGCCTATGGAGATGGGGAGTAGGGAGGATAGAGAGTTTTCCCATTTTGTGGCTTGCTGATGATTAGAAAGATAACTATGGAACCAGGTGAGTGATGAAGGGACCAAGGCCATATACAAACAGTTTGTTGAGTAGCAATTGGTGGGATACTGTGTCAAAGGCTTTGGACATATTGAGAAAGATGGAAGAAACAAGCTGGCCTTCATTTATGAGTTGATGGATGGTGTTAGTGAAGGTTAGGAGGGCAGTGCTGATGTTGTGCTTTGGTCAGAAGCTATGCTGGGTGTTAGACAGGAGGTTATTTTTAAGGAAGTAGTTAATGAGTTGGTTGTGGATACATTTTTCTAGTATTTTTGCAAAGGGGGATAAGATGGCTATGAGTCGATAGTTAGCTCTTTGGAGGGTCCATCTTTGTGGAGGGATATGATGTGGATATTTTCCATAAAAGTGGAACATATTGCTCTTTAATAGATCAGTTAATCAGGACTGATATGGGGTAAGCGATAGAAGGAGCAGCAAGTTTTAGAAACTCATTTGGGAGTTTGTTGGCAGCTATGCAGCCAGGTTTGAGCTTGGTTAAGAGAGTCTTTATATAGTTAGCTTGTACAGGTGTAAAGGAGAAGGGGTTGCAAATATCTAGGGCAGTGGTGGGGACAGGAAGTGTCTGGGTCAGTGGGTCATCCAGTAGGGAGGTGACGGTGTTTATGAAGTGGGAGTTGAATTGAGTTGAAATAGGGTCAGTGTTGTTTGAGGTGACAGGGGGAGGGGTACAGGTTCAGCCAGGGTTTATGAGCTTTTTGATGGATTGCCAGAATTTTTGGGGGTTGTTTTGCTGTTTTCTTGGCAGGATATGAAGTATGTTTGCTTGTCTTTTTTGATCTGTTCCTTTGTTAAGTTTCTTTGTTGTTGAAAAGTTAAGATGTCAGTTTTGTCTTTGGAGGTATGATATTTTGACCAGACTTTGTCTCAATGCTTCATTAGTACTTTGGTGTCTTTGGTCTGGTTTTAGTACATACTTTTCTAGTGGGAGCTAGAGTATTTAGAATTCTAAGGAAAGTTTCATTAAAGTAGTGAACAGCAGCATCTAGCTGTAGGTGTTTAAGTGGTGACCAGTTACACTGTTGAAGTAGGAGTTAAAATTAGTAGGGGAGAAATCTTTCTTGTTAGTGATATCTTTGTAGATGATGTTGCTTTGTGTTTGCACTCTCTTTCTATAGAGGAAGATTGGAGAGTGATCACTGAGGGATTCAGGTAGGCACCCTGCTAGGTAACTAAGGTTAGGTTTGTTAGTTAAGATCCAGTCTAATGTTGACTGTTTGTTGGAGTGTTTGTCTATGTGGATTGGACACGTTATTGTTTAGGAGGAATTAAAGAGATTAACAAAATTAGATGGCTTATTTGATGTGTAGGTATACCAATCTAGGCTAAAGTCACCAAGCACTATCATTTCTTGGGAGAATTTGGTAGAGGCCCAATATAGTAGGTTTTCAATGAGGGAAAGGTTATTGCCAGGGGGTAAGTAGGAGGCTATAATAATTATAGCTTTGTTAGGGTTACTTTCAAGGGAGGTGGTCAGTATTTCAGAGTTGGTTAGATCAGGAGGAGTGCATGTTAGTTGTGTGACTTTGATGGAGTCTTTAAACATAACAGCAACACCTCCCCCATGTTTAACTCTGTCTAGTCTTATTATATTATAGTCTGTTGTGAGAATTTCACTATCTTTAATGTGGGGCTTTAACCAGGTTTCAGTTATTGCAACTATATCTGGTGAGTAAGTTACTAGAGTAGCATGGAATTCACTGGTTTTATTTAAGCTGCTTCGGAGGTTGAGATTTAGAAGGAGCCGATCTGAGTTAGAGGCTTTGTGAAAGTGGGTAGGGATGGCAATGTGTGCTAGAATGGATACAGTTGGTAGGAATGGGATAAGATGAAGATAGTGCAAGTTGAGTGCTGTTGTCTTTGGGGCCTGGGTTAGGATGGATGTCAGCTTGGAGTTAATTTGTGTAAGAGAGTTTAGTAGCAGGAGTTTATATTTAGAGGCTAGGGAAATATGATGGTGAGTGTGTGAGTATGTGAGAGGTAGGGGTAGAGAGGGTGTGTGATTAAAGAGTTGAGGGTTGATGTTACTATATGTATGGAATTGTGATTAAAGTATGGATAGTGGTAGTGTTGGTGAGTGGTGATGTCTGACCTTGTATGGGTGAAGTGAAGTGGAGTTGTAGGAGAAGAAAAGAAAGAGGATAGGCAGAGTGTTTATAAGGGTGGAGAAGAGAAAGTGCATGGTATGTGTGTGGGGAGTATCAGTAGAGTGGGTGTGATAAGGGGTTGGCGTGGGTAGGTGGGGGATAGGGAGGATCCTGTAATGGTGGGTCAGGACTGGTTTAGATTGAGGTGGTTTGGCATGGTTAGGTATAAATATAATGATATTGGGGTGGATGGGAATGGGGTAGGGTAGAGGAGTGAGCGTGGGTTAGCGCAAGTCTCCAAGAGCTGCCGGATATGAAAAAAAAATAATTGCCTATGAAAAAAGAAGGCAAACCTGCAGAGGAACCAGTATGCAGGTAATGGAGAGGAGTAAGCTGACTAGGGTTAAGAGAAGTGACAATGACAAAAATAAAAATGGACTGTGAAAAGGGGACTATAGGGGGATGCTTAGAGACCTTGGGCTGTTACCAGATCACAAATAATGGAGATTTATTAGTTGGGGGGTACAGGGGACTGCCTTTCCAGGTAGTGTGCTTTCTTATAGTTGCAAAAAGGAATATAGAATGATATAATAAAATAAAAAACAGTTTGTGTTGTTTTAAGGCAATGACATATAATGAGTGTCAGCATTTGCTGAATGATCATTGCATAATTCTACTGCCACTTAAGGATATAGATTATGATTAAAAAATATTCCAGATAATCAATTAGTCCCTTGTTTCATGTACTTAAACTCCATGTTAGTTAAATTTTGCATAATGTAATTTTGTGTATTAGTTTGCTGCCATTCTATTCTAAACAATAAATATCTTGTCTTAAACTGCTTTCATAACTCAATAATTTTACTAAAAACAAACAGTAATAGAAAACCTTTTAACAGATGGGAGGAGAGGTAGCCTTACAGCAGACCTTTGACTAAATGTTGTTATATTCACTAGTACCCAATCCAACATTCCCATGTTGCACAATGTGTTGGCATGCATGCAGTAGCAGCTGGTGACATCAAAGTAAGGGGAGAGGGGTGCAGGAAGCCACTGAATTGATGAGGCTACATGGAATGTGGGGGGGCTATATTTTGACCGTCAATGATAGTAAACCTGTGATTAAATGGCAGCTGAGGTTAGTCGCATTCATCCACAGACTTCATCAGTGCTCAGTCATACAAACCACTTTATTGACTGCATACTCCTCAGATGTTCAACACATATCTGGCATTTGGAGAAAGATTGATTTAGACAAAGGACTCTATGGCATTTCCATTACTTCTAAACAGTTGCTCCCACACCACTCCCATTTTCCTACTGGTCTCCCATCATTCTTATCTCCTTACACCATTCAGAGTGATTACTTATTTCTTTTTAACACTTTGCCTTACTCTTTATCTTTTTCCTCTGTCCTTTCAACACACTCTAACTTGCTAATACTACTGTAATAATTCTGGAGACATCAACTGAATTAAGCATGGTATCTTTGGGCAACTCAAACGTTCCAAGAGCCAAGGGTTCTAGTTGCATTAAGATGTATTTTAGACATTTGTTCAACATATTGATCCATCGATGTACAAATTACATGTTTACTTAGCAAATTGGGTGAATGCAAATTCACCAACAGCAAGTATTTTGGGTGTTGGAGGAAACCAGAGCACCTGCATAAAAGCCGTGAAGAGAAACGGAGGGCATTCAGTCTCCACAGAGAATGAACTACAGACAAGAACTCAGCCTGAGGACAAAGAGCTATGAGATGACAATGTTAATATGTAAATGGTCATTTGCTTTCACACACACCCTGCAAAGACCACCAAATATAGCCATGCATTGAGTACAATGCTAATGTTTGACTATAATAGAAAATAAAATAATTTATTTTGAATTTATTACTCATACACCCCCATGTGCACAGCACCCACTCGCCCCCCCACACACACACACACACACCTGTATATGCCAAATGAATGAGCATTTAATATGGATTTCAACAAATGCAAAATATTGTGTGATACTGCTATTGTCAAGCATGATCGTTGACTCCCTGTAATCAAACAGTGGTAGGGATAGTTCACATTTATCCACAGGCAGCCTCCATGCACATTAATTATAGCTACTTTTCTTACTGAACACACTTTACATTTTTAAAAACCACAGCAAGAACCACACCAATTCTCCAACAAATAAATGCAATGACCAGCATCCAAAATGGAAAATATAATAAGATTCCTTGAAAGTGGTGACACCAGGGTGCTAGAAGAAAAGAATAAAATATGTTTGTTTTACTACGTGTCTGTTCTTTGCAGCAGTATTAACAGTTGGGATTATATTTTCCATTTTGGATCCTGGTCGTTACACTTTACATTTTTGACTGTGATTCACATGACTACAGAAAAGTACTCTAACTTGCAACCACATCAATGCATACTAGCTCTGCAAACCCATATTAATAGCTATTTTAATTGATCATGTCAGTCTTTTTTATCTACAGATAGCAATGTGCCCTGCAATTATAACTACTTTAATATTGTGTATACCAAAAATGCCTGACAGTTGTAAAATAATGGCCATAAGAATGTATTTTAAGTTTGTTTCAGACAAACTCACAGTTGTTGAAGTCAAGTATTCCAGATGATTTCATATAAATGTAAAGTAGTCATGCAAAGCCTGTTTAACCTAAACAAATGTCAGGATCAGTCAGTTTCATGCATAGACAGCCCATGTAGTCAACAATTTTAACCACTTTGTTGACTTTGTATACTGTTTATGTGATTTAAAAATTGCCACAGTAGTGCATTTCAAATTTGTTTCACACAAACAGTAGCCAGAGCAAAGTATTCCAGTTTGAGTCACACAATATATATATATATATATATATATATATATATATATATATATATATATATATATATATATATATATATATATATATATATATTATTTCTATAAAACCACACAAATGATTGTTTAATGTAAGGAAATTAATGGCAGAATGGTCAGTGATTTTCATTACAGACAGCCCCTGTACTCAGCAATTATAGCCAGTAAGATGACTGTGCACACTTTAGCTGTCTGACTGTGATTAAAAAATAATAGCAACAGTAACATATTTCCAAATAATTTCATGCAAACAGAAGAACAATAAAGGGACACCAAAATAATGACTGTTTAACCAGGGCAAATAACAGCAGGGTCAGTTATTTTCATACCCTGTACTGAGCTTTCATAACCACTTTGTTAAGTGTATACATTTCAAATCTTTGATTATGATAAAAATAATGCACACAACACTGCAATTCACACAAACAGTAGTCAAAGTAACATATCACAACTTGCTTCAAACAAAACATATATTAGCAAAAAAAAATAAAAACTAGAATAATGACATTCTGACATTAGCAAATGACAGGAGATTCAGTCATTTTCATCCTCACACTGACTCATACCAAGCAATTATAGACAGATTGTTGAGTGCGTACACCTAAAATCTCTGATTGATAGAAATAATGTCTACAATAATTTGTTTTAATTTTGTTTCACACAGATAGTAGCCAGAGGAAAGCTTCTCAACCATAGTACAATAGTCCTGTAAATTCAAAATATAGACTGTTTAACTGATGCACATAATGCACAAGCATGCAAACAAATGCACACACACACACACACACACACACACACACACACACACACACACACACACACACACACACACCCATCTCTTACAGCCACTATATTGACTGTGTAAACCTCAAATGTCAGATTATGATCAATATTTGAATAAATACATAAATGATGACCTATGTAATATATTTCACCTTATTGCTGTAACTTTAACTCCCTGTCCACACACACACACACACACACACACACACACACACACACACACACACACACACACACACACACACACACACACACACACACACATGCCCATCTCTTACAGCCACTATATTGACTATGTAAACCTCAAATGTCAGATTATGATCAATATTTGAATAAATACATAAATGATGACCTATGTAATATATTTCATTTTATTGCTGTAACTGTAACTCCCTGTCCACACACACACACACACACACACACACACACAACACACACACACACACACACACACACACACACACACACACACACACACACACACACACACACACACACACACACACACACACTATTTAACTTCAAATAATACCTGATGCCCTTCCTGCTGGCTGACAGTAGATATTGTAGAACTTATTCTAAAAATATTAATAAGAAGTTTTTTGCAGCCTACCAATCCCGACTGACAAGCATTTCACACATGCATGGCTATTGTCATGTCCAGATTCATGAATTGCTGGCCTGGAAAAATGCGTCCAAAAACAACTCATCCATTACCTTCTAAATAACAACATCCTCTCTCCAACACAACACAGATTCTATCCAGGACATAGTACATCTACTGCCCTGATCTCCTTCATAGATATAATCAACAAAGCTCATGACTTAGGCCATACAGTGTCAGCTCTCTTTCTGGACCAAAAGCATTCAGTACTATCTCCCACACCATTCCCCTGTCTCAGCTAATATCCATAGGATTATCCTCTCAATCTCTTAACTGGTTTAAAAGCTATGTCTCAGATAGACAACATGCTGTCAAATGGCAAAACTCTATTTCTCACTACTTTCATAACCCTACAGGCATTACACAAGGCTCAATTTTAGGACCTCTTCTGTTTAACATATTCATAAATAATCTACGGGTAAGTTTCAAAACTTCAAATGTTCTAATATTGACCTGTATTCAGCAAACGCTGAAAATATTGAAGCTACAGAAAACCAAGTTTTTTCCTAGGGAAAGAATTTGGTTGTCCGTTTCTGTTGCTTCAGTATTTTCAGCACTGTGGTGGAAAGTTAGGGGTCAGGTTTAGGTAAGTGTGTGATTGAGTGTGGGTTAGGTTAGAAAACACAGATAGAAAAAATAATAGTTTTTATGGAACTTCATTTCATTTATACATAATGCGTATTCCTGTCACTTGAAAAGAAAAAAACTAAACCTAATAGAATGTTTTTTTTTTTTTTTTTTTTTTTATTATGGCTGCCTTTGCTGTCATAAATGAAATGACTTGAATATATTATTTAGTGTACCCACACCCCAAACAAAAAAAAAAATTCCCTTCCAAATCCCTTCCAAAAATAAATATATATTTGATGCTGAAAGGCAAAGGCCTTTATATATAATGATATAAGTAGTATGCAAAAAAAGAAATTACTTTGTTGCCCAAAACTATATTGCATATTTCATCATTATTGACTTGACAAAATTTACATATTCTAATTCATATACCATTAGGAGAGTTTTTTTAAGTTCAAAAATGAACTCCAGACATTTTTTTTATAATTTTTTTTATTATTTCCCTTCTCCCCTTCGCTAAATGGCCTTCCTAATAAATAAAATATTAAACTCCTCGTGACGACCTTGAGTCTATTTGACACCCACAACCAATAATATATACCACTCTCCGTTACAGTCATAATATTCCAAAAAAGCCTTATTTTTTTGTGTTAATTTAAATTCCTAGTGTTTAGGATCTCCTTAAGGTTGGGATATCTGCCGTAGAGAAGATGATTTTGCTTGGAAAAATGTTCACTGTGTCCCTCAAACTTTCGAAAATTGAGAAAATTTGGTGACACGTGGACTTGAGACCCTGGCCACCTGACTTTCTTTTTTCTAACCAGACTTTCTCGGACTCTCCGTGCTTGGGGGGCACTGAAAGACCAAACTTTTTCCCTTCACCTTCTAGCAGAAACGCACTGGCCCCTTGATAACTCTCCTTGATTTCAATTTTTTTCTATTTTATCAAACGCTTCCCACCAACAAAAAAAATAAATCAATGTTAAATCCAATGAACTCACCACTACCTGTAGGCAATGCATTTATTAATCATGTCATGCTGCTGGCATGCAAGTATCTGCAGCTGCATTTTTTATAAAAGGTCTGTGCTCAGATACTGAATATTGCTGCCCCCTGTGGGTTAGGTTAGTTAGGGTTAGGGTGCGGGTTAGGGATGTGCGATTGTGTGGAAGTGAGGGTTAGGGCGGGGTATGTGAGTTAGGGTTAGGGCGTGAGTGAGGTGAGTGTGCAATAGTGACGGACCTTAGGGTTAGGGTTTGGGTTAAGGTAAGTGGATAGTTAGTGGTGTATGTATAGTTTAGTGTAGGGTTAGGTGTAAGATTTTAGGTGTATGTGTGTGGATTGCTGTTTGTTTGGTGTGCTTGTGTGGTGTGTATGTGTTTTGGAACAGCAGTTTTTTTCCCTAGGAAAAAACTCACTGTTCTGTATGTTCGATGTTTTCAGCTTCAGCTGAATAGTGCCGATATTAGAACATTCGAAGTTTTGAAACTTCAGTGTTCTAATATAGACCCTAATCTACACCAAGCTATTCCAAACACCTCCCTAGTCCAGTATGCAGATGACTCGACCAAAGTCTGCTCTGCTCCCAACCCAGACACTCTACAACAAATGACCCAAACAGCGTTCTCTACTGTAGAATCCTGGCTCCACAATAAACATCTCTCTCTAAATGCCAAAAAAACTAAGCTTATGCTGTTTATCCCCAAAAGAAATACTATTCTCAACAAAGAAGGTTTCAATATACTCCCACTAAACTCTATAAAAAAAATCAAATTAGTAGCCAATACCAAACTATTAGGAGTCATAATCAACAAAAAACTAACGTTTGATCTGCACATCCAATCAAATATTAATAAAACACCCAAAAAACTAGGGCTACTATACAGGCATAATAAGTTTCTTTCCTTACCAACTAAACAAGATCTTGCCTTCACCTATTTACTACCATCTTTAACCTATGGTGCACCAATGTAATATTAATTTGTTTTCCGCCTGTTACTAACCTTAATCTGTTTTGTAATTACTTTGAATTGCCTTTGATACTTTGCAGTGCTTCTGCACTCATTCCTATATTATCTTAAATTCAACTGGTAGTGGTACAGATTCTGTAGCATTTGACTACCTGATTCTGGTGGATTTTGCTCATTTTAATTTGCTCCTGTGGATACTCTGGATTTTTTCTGTTTTTATTTTTTATTTATTTTTTTTTTTGCTTATTATAATGTGATTGTTTGTAAACATGTACTTAAATTGTTATTTTGTCCTGGAGCTTTTCTCCCCAGGCCTCCACTGAAAATGTGCTCTTTATGGCCCACTGGACTTTCCCACTAAACAAATGTCAATAAATAAATAAATATACTACTAATGTTCCAGTTATGCATATCTAATTTGAGCATGCAGTACCCTTGCTTGTGCATGGACTACTCTGATAGTAGACAATCCTACCTGGTTATGTTTTCATTTAGTCTGTATTGATATACAATTCAGAGAACATTGTTTTCCTGAAAAGCACTCACTTACCCGCTGGAAATTTCACAGAATACTCTGGATTTCAGGATTTCCCGATATAGTCATTGTATTTCAATTCTGGCACAGATACACCCACCTCCTTTCTTACTTAAGGCTTATGATTTCTGGCATTACTCATCTCCCCCTCCCAATACTTAGTCAATCACAAGGGATGCCAGTGCCATTGGTCATCACTGACTCTACATTGGAAAATGATTTTTTTTTATTAAGACATTAGGCTCTGACTTACAGCTAATTATGTCTCAGAAGGCTCTGCAGACCATCCTATCCCCCTTTAGAAAATACAACGTGTCTACCAGTCTTTTAATTATTTTAGACTTCATAGACTTGATGTACTTCTACCCTACTGTTATGTGTACTGCCAGATTTTCATCAGCATTGATATTCTCAAAACTCCTGCTTCTTCTGCTTTACATTTTACTAGACATGGTTACTCCAGCTGGGTCCCAACTACCTGTCACTCACTTCTATATAATAATCATATTGTATGTAACTAACATTATTTTCAGTAATCAACAATACATTGGCTCTGGGTAACAATAAAAGTGTTAATATTCATAACTATTGAACTGCCACAGATCTGCTAGAATTCATGGCTTAAAGCAGGCCTTTTAACCTCACCTAACTACTTGTATAACAGGGCCTATCTTCTGCACATGCACCTTACAACTAGCAAACCCCTTGCCAAGCAATCACTTCTAGCAGTCCTGTAAGCAGTACTATGTCTAGTGACTTTAATTCCAGCCTACTCTTTCCCTGCCTGTACTGTGTTGCATATTAAATCCTAACATAACAGTAATGCTTCTTTGACTGGAGGCCTAAAGATCATGTTTATCTCTTTTCTTGTTGCAATGCCTATTTCTTTTTTCTGTTTTTACAATAGACAATGAAAGTAACACTAATATGTTTACTATATATTAATGCATATATTAATGAATTTGGGGATCAGAAATATATGTGACAAGAGGAAATGCAACATTTTCCTTTGCCCTTATTACAGAAGTGCTGAAAAATGCCCCCCCCACCCCAAAAAAAACAGTTGTTAATACACTATACGTCAACCATAACATCCTATTGGGAGACATAAATATAGAGATTGTATTAAGGACATTGTATTAATAGAATGCTGTGCTGTACAACTTATTTCATTTTTGTATTTGAAAAAGGAGAAAGTAGAACTGTTCTGTACAATATATTTTAATGTGTGTGGAAAAGGAAACAGATTTTACTGAACAGTGACATCTTGTTCTGCACTCTGGTAACGAGTAAGCAAGAAAAAAAAACATTTTAAAAGCTTATAGTAAGTATTATTTGACATTGCAGTTTTGAACACTAAAGTATGAAAGAGAAATGATCATAGAGCAGGAAATGGAGGTGATGTTGACTTTTGCTTAACACTGCAAGTCATGTCAGCTCATTAATAATAATAAATGCTTTGTAGCTGCACCGAGCTATTCTTGTATAGGAATGAAGCAACAAACGCATTTCAAATCATGCTTATAAATATACATGGGACGTCTATTTGAGGTAGCAACTTCCTATATGAAAAGATCTATTTGAAATTTAATTCATTTGCAAAATGTCCTGCAGAAAAAGAAAGAAAAACAATGTGTTGCTGGAGTTTCAGACCGATACCAAGTTGGGCTAAGTACCCGCTGGGGATATTTTTTTTTTTTTTGCCTCAGTTATACTTACCGATGTCATAAAAAAGTGAATATGTATTGAAACTTTGATTTTACATGATGTGGCCCTCTCAGGAGGCAGGTCAGGCTGAAGGGGCTCTCAGGTGTTACTATTCTCCTTCTATGCCTAAGGTGGTAGGCCCTCTGTTACTGTGTTTCTAAAGGCTCCTAAGGGCAGTCTGTTTGCCTTCCTCTGGTGTCAGTTTCTTCAGTTCTTCAGTCTTCTATGCAAAAAAAAGCAAATGCTTGGCAGAGGATTTAATTACTTTAATTAATTCTAGGCCCCTCCCCTCAAGCCCCTCCTGGAGCCAGGCCAGAGGAGGAGAGTTTGGAGCAGGGCTGAGGGCATTCAAGATTTCCTCCTATTCTGATTTCTGATGCAGAGGGATTCCACTCCTCTGCTCTTCCCAGAGGATTTTTTTTTCTTTCAGACTCCTGATTCTCCATGAGGAGCATTTTAAGGGGAAAGGAGGAAGGACAGGATTATCACGGAAGAGACTTAGGGAGTTCTTGTTTTTACCAGCATAGACCCGATGTTGTTTCAGATGTTTTCTCGAAGCTTTCTCTTAATCCAGATTCTGTGCCTGCTCCAGTTAAACCCGGACAGGTATTACAGGGTGCCTGAGGCTCATAAATATCTTTAAAGAGTCCTAGTGTGGACCAGAAAACTATTAGTCAGGGGGCCCAAGGGTAGAGCCTCTGTTGTTGTTAACTGTCTGTTCCTGGTGGAAAAAGGAGCTTTTGGATAGATGGGGGGTAAGAAGGTATATACCTTTTCTACTTAGCAATGAGGCTTTTGACTGCCACTTTCATATGTTGAAGTATCAGTAATTTTCCTTTCTTAGCTCCTATCTAAAGTGGAATGTGGAGAGTGGATGAGTGTAGGATGCAAATTGCAGGATTTAGTGCATTAGTATGAACAGGTGAGCAAGCACTCTTTTGGTGTTTTTTGTGCTTTTTGGTGGCTTTCTAGGTGGCTGCCACTGGTTCAGTTAAAGGATAGAGGCTCACAACAAAATTTCTTTTTTCTTTCTTAGGAGCCTATACAGCAGTTTTCCTCTGTCAAAGTGGGGCCTAGGATTTTATTCTCCTCGTTTCTAGTTCCAAAGAAAAAGGACACCGAGACCAATTTTTTTTTTTCTATCCATCCTCCAACACTTACACATTCCAAAGTTCAACAACTTTTACCTCTGTTGGGAAGAGATCACTGATGGTTACTCTGATCTCCATGTTCCTATCAGGCCCAGTTGCAGGAGGTACCCCTGCTGGCTGGCTGGAAACATTATCAGTCCCCAGAGTGTTCAAAGGTTCTTTCTCCAGTGATAGCTTTTTCAGACTAAGAGGAATAGATTTTCCTTATTTATATTATTTGGACTATTGCTTGCACTTAGAAAAGCTTCTTCATCATCTACTTCATCATCTACAGTATGTGATGGTGTTGCCTATTCTGTGATATGAACGAAGTCCAGTCTAGTCAAAGTCTCTCCTCTCTTCTGGACATGTGCTTTCTGGGCTTTCCTGATGATGCTTTTTGCCCGGCTTTTTGACCCCAGACAAACAAAACAAAGAAGCCTTTCTCCGGTCCAGGCTGACTTGGTCCAGGTTGACTTTGCAAGGACAGATAGCATCCTCTTGTCTGGTGCTTCATCTTATTCTGGTGTTTCCCAGCTGCAAATTGCATAATGGGATGCCAAATTGGTAATGGTATCTCAAAATGTATGGCACTGCCAAGATCTGACACTGTCATTCAGATAATGTTTTTGTGGTGAATGTCACCTAAACAAGGGGACTCTCTGTGACCCCCCCAGGGGTGAGTCAGATTCTAATGACAGATGCCTGGGGAGGCTGGGGGGAGCACACCTCATGAAAAAAATGCAAGCAAGACCAGGCGGCAACTCAAACATTTGCATATCAACTTGAAGGAAAGGAAAATGTTAGCAGTCAGTTGCATTGATGGCTTTCAAAGATTTACTTCACCAGGGCAGGTGTTGATTCAAACACAACACAACTACTGTCATGTCAACAAGCAACAAACGGAACCCATTCTACCTATTCTAGGCAAGCGTGATTTTGTGAAACTGCTCTCAATCTACACCTCAATCTTCAGGCAAGGTTTCTACCAGGAGCAGAACTCCTTAGCAGATGTGTTGAGCAGACAAATAGTGTGGTGATCCCTCAGGAAAAAATTGGATCCATCCACATGTCAAGAAAAGTTGACAGTGTTATGGGAACTCCATATTCCACTAAATTGCCAGTTGCCAAAGTTTTGCACAAAAATGTTTCATCACACAGCTTGGAAGTGGGACGCTTCAGCATCAGCACAACACTCTGCATGTATATGCCTTCTCCTCTTCTTCTCTCTTCCCTTTTGAAAGCCAGGCAAGACAAGAACCAGACAAGATTGATATTTGATTTTGGCCTTGACAACCTTGACAACACTGGTACCCATTAGTGAGAGATTAACATTGGCCTCCTCTTTGATTCCTTCCTCAATGTCAAGATTCAGTCTCTGCATCTAACAGCCTGGCATATTCTGTTTTAGACTCTGGGAGGGTCTCAGCTTCCACAAGTTTTTTTTGTTATTTTGGGAGGCCAGGGGCCCTAGTACCAGGAAAGTTTACCTGATACTCTGATAAATTTTTTTTTTTTTTTGCAGGAAAGAGGAAAGGAGGACTTTGTTGATTTCTGCTGGTTAGAGTGTCAATATCTTACTCAGTTATTGGACAAGGGTTTGTCTTTCCCTACTCCTGCTTGGGAACTCAATTTTGTGTCGGAAAAACTTACTCTACAACCTTTTGAGCCTGCAGCTACTGCCGACTTAATGTATTTGTCATGAAAAACTGTTTTTTTTTTGGCCATTACCTGCAAAGAAAGAAGGTTGAATTATTACAGGCTCATGGCAGTGGGAGCTCTTTCCTTTTTTTTTCATAGGATAGGGCCCTTTTGCTACTTCCTTTCCTCTATTCTAAAGTGGTTCTAGTAGTGTGGCCTTAAACCATTCATTTGCCTACTTTTTTTTTTTTGCCCCCAAAAAAAAAAAAAAGAAATTTTACATTTACTTTGGATATTCACAGACATTATATATTATTTGAGCAGAGAACAGGAGTGTTTCAGACAGTCTCAGTTGTTTGTTTGTTTTTTTTTTTTTTGTTCACAGGGTAAAAAAAATTTCAAACAAAAAATTTCTTTTTGGATTTTGGATTTCTGTTTTTCTTCTCCTGGTTCCCATCATGGTAAGGAGAGATTGCTGCTGGAGGCCTCATTTCACTAGGGCTACTGCTACTTTGATTTTACCAACCTCCCCTTCCCCCTGCTGCTTTCTTCTTACCATAAGTAAGGAACTGCAGCATGTGAGATGAAAAGAACATAGTACAGTTTTGTACCTACCTAAAATGTACCCTCCTCCTTCCCCACTGTAGTAGTTTGACATGTGCTATGCTGCTTTAGGTGGCGGTTGTTGTTGGCTTGTTTTTGATATGTATTCTGTTTTTGACTGTGGCCTTTCTTGTTTGCTTCTGAACCCATAAGTAAGGACTGCAGCAATGTGGATCTTGAACACTACATTATGGTAGTAGTACAAAAAACCTTTATACAGCATGCAAGCCAGCACAACAAAAATTTGTAATTCTAAATAAAAGCATGACTTTATGGTTGAATCTATGCTTATTACTTACCCTGATTTGTATAAGATTTCTTTTTCATAACACCTTTTTCATTTATCTTTGTCTGTTTTCCTTCTTTTAAGATGACACGTGTTGTGAACATTATGTATGGATCTTTTACTGTTTTTTTTGTAACTGAATGACCTGCTGCTAAATTCTGATTCTGCACAGACTGCTCTATTTTATTGCAGAGGCTCTATAAGTAGCTAGTGACTTTGTTGAATTTCTGTGGTAATATTTGTGTTTAAACTGAAACTGTACCTAGAGAACGTGTATAATCAGAGCTCCTACTTGCTGCATGTGTTTTTAATGTTTAAATTGCACACACACATTGAAGAAGTGCTTTTATGACTTGAATAACTTGGGCTAGCTATACCTGAAGTGCTTTTACTGGCAATATTCCAGTTGTACAATTGTGAACAATTGATTTAGTTTTTCTGGTATATCTTTAAAATCTGGCAAGTGTTTATTTACTGCATTGCTCTTTTGCTTAGGTTTCTTAGCTATAAATCTTAGTTCATTCTGAAGTGTGCTACTTTACCCCCACCCTCAAACCTTTCTGAATGTATTATTATAAAATAACTGCCTGTTGTTGCCTTCATGCTTACCCTAGAGTCTCTGCTTTTCTCCTTTCCTAGTTGAACTCTACAGTTCCCTACAAAACGGAGTCTACAGGACTGCAAACAGTTTCTCTCAGCATTTAAGCAGAGTAGGTTGCACACAAAAAGCATTTGTTAAGATTTCACTTACAGTGCTGTGTAATTAAGCAGGTCACCATTTTGGTCAGACATAGGGCTCTTTTTCTACTTGAGTGTTTGCCTCCTTTCCCTGCAACTTAAGTAAACTGACTCTTACATTAAGAACTATAATACTTACCTTATAGCTTTAGGACACCTTAGGAAACCTTGTAAACTGCAATAGCCCTGCTACGTTCGCCCTGGCTGCTCTCAGGCTCTCTTTGCTCCCCTCCCTGCCCCCCACTTCCTCCCGCCCCCAGTACCTCTAAATTTATAGTACTATAGCCACTCCCCCACTTTCCAGATCCTATAAGCTTTCATCTGGGATAATTCCTCCCTCCCCCATTCTTCTACCTACATTTCAATAGCACCTATTAGCTTTCATCTGGCATTCTCCCATCCCCCTTCCAGTACCTTTACCTCACCACTCCATCTTCTGGTGTTGCATCACCAGGTAAAATAGTTCCTTAACTCACTAGCTGAATCACAGACAATGATATACTCCTCTTTACTACCCCTCTTGTTAGCACCATACCTCCTTACCTTGTATGAAAACCAGTTTCTCACAGGATTTCAGGTCCCAAAAGGCCATACTATCACCCCAGCTGTAAATCCTCCCACCTTCAACCATACTTACAGTACCAGGTCCTATCCAACATCTTGTTCAGTCTATCAACACCTCAACCCCAGGCACATTAGCTCTAGATCCAAACACTACCACAAACTAATAAACAAATTCCTGAAGTTTATCACCAAGTATAGACTTAACCTAATACTTGGTGGTGATATTCACCCCAACCCTGGCCCACCCACTTCAGATACACATACCCCCTCTACTTGCAATCTAAGCTACAAACCTACAATTAATAGGCCAACTAACTCTCTCCTAGCCTGTCATCTCAATATTAGAAGCATTAATAACAAGGTACATGAATTGCATGCACTTCTGGATGCCCACTCCCCTGACATTCTCTGTTTATCTGAAACCTGGTTAAAACCTAAAACTACAGACAATGAAGTGTTACCACCTGGGTACAACATACACAGGCTGGATCATGCTTCGAGAAGGGGGGGTAGCTGTACTCTATAAATCTGAGTTGAATGTCACCATAGATGTAATACAACCACCTCAGATTAATAACTCAGAGATTCTTGCCACCAAATTGCAACTTAATAAAATTAAATGCATTAATATCATCTGTATGTACATACCCCCAGGTAACAATATATCTACACTTGAAGATATCCTGCACTGGCTATCATGTCACTACCCCCAAGAAACCCTACTACTTGGAGACTTTAACATAGACTGGGGCACCTGTTCCTCAGAATCCCCAACCACCCATATTAACCTGCATGCATTTACACAAATCATATCCACCCCTACCAGGATAGGTAAACCCAACCAAAAAGAAAGCATACTTGACTAGGTGCTCATAAATAGTCACCCCCAACTGTACACCTCTGGTACCCTCCCTGATGGCCTAAGCGATCACATTCTCACATATGTAATTAAGCACAAAGCCATTAATTCCCAACAATCCTTACTCAGAAAGGTTAGAAACAATAAACATTTTGACCCTGCCAAATTCCAACAAGAACTAAACTCATGTAATTGGTCTATTCTAAAACACCTCCTCTTAGAGGAAGCAGTAGCATACTTTAACAACAAATTCCTTGAGATCCTTGATTTGCATGCACATGTTCGTTCAAAGAAAACAAAGGCAAAAACTGCGCCATGGCTTTCTAAAGAGTCTAAACTCAAAATTAACCTTAGAAACAAAGCATGGGCTTTATGGCGTTCTTCTAAAGACCCCCAAGATCACATTAAATACAGGCAATTCAGGAATGAAACAAAAAAATCCATTTTACAAGACAAAAAACAATACTACTGTAATTTACAGACAGTAAATCAAAATAACCCTCAGAAGTTTTGGGCAGGTTTAAATAATCTACTGCATCCTGGACAAGCTTCAACCCCAATCCCTGCTGCTACTATAGATAAAACCCCTGAAGATGTTTCTGACAGTTTTAACCGATTCTTTACTGAGACAATTCAAGCCCTAGCTAGCCAATTACCTCCTAGCTCCCCTGGTCCTGAAAGTAGCACCCCTAGAAACCTACTCGCATTCAGCTTCCAACCAGTCGTCACTTCACTTATCCGTACCTTGATCAAAAAATTAAAACCTACTACACTTTCTGCTGATCAACATCCTGCCGAGTACCTACAAAAATCAGCTGATGCTATTGCTTACCCCATCTCAATACTAATCAATCAAACCATAGTAGAAGCTAAAATTCCCACCATCTAGAAAATATTCTATGTAATCCCACTTCACAAAGGAGGCAGCTCTACTGAATTCTCCAATTATAGGCCAATAGCTATACTCTCTCCACTTGCAAAGATTATGGAAAAATGTATTCATAGACAACTCATGCACCACCTAATCCAGAATCAAATTATGGCAAACACTCACCATGGCTTCCATCCTCATCACAGCATTACTTTAGCCCTCCTAGCCTTTACCAACACCATAAACCATAATCGCAACAATAATTATATATCTTCAGCCCTCTTCTTGGATCTTTCCAAGGCATTCGATATGGTTGATCACCAACTTTTAATTAACACCCTGCAAACATTCTGTCTATATACTGGAGCCCTTCAGTGGTTTCAATACTATCTGAATGGTCAACAGCAGGCTGCCCTCTGGCAGAACAAACTCTCTAACCTTCTACCTAACACTCTTGGAGTACCACAAGGCTCTATACTAGGGCCCTTGCTGTTCTCCATCTTCATTAATGACCTTTATACTGTCATCCCAAATGTTAGCTGTATCCAATATGCTGATGACTCTACTCTGATTTGCTTGGTCACATCTCCAATAGAGTTATGGTCAGCTACCCAGACCACATTTAATACAATAGAAAACTGGCTTTCTGAACATCGTCTGATCCTAAATTCCAAAAAAACTAAAATGTTGTTATTTTCGCCAACACGTAGGTCTACCACTTTCACCTTTACCATAAATTCAAATTATGGCACAATAATCTCCCCTGACCCCTCTACAAAACTATTAGGTGTCATCATAGATAATAATCTAAAATCCGACCTACATGTTAACCAAACTATCAAAACCATCAATAAAAAACTAGGGTCACTTTACAGAATAAAAGCCTTCTTAACCCATCCAGCTAAAATTGCCATAGCTCACTCTCACCTTCTTTCAACCCTTCTGTATGCATTCCCTCTACTCTCGAATTTAAACAAGACTGTCCTTAACAAACTCTCAATTTGCTACAACCACATTGCCAGGTTTGCCACTAGGCTGCCATTTAGGACACATCATTGCATCAATCTAAACCAGCTTGGGCAGCTTGAACTACCATGCCTAATCCAGTATAACCAACTGATTTTGGTCTATAAAACCCTCTATAATCCGGAAAATACTCCTGCACTTAAAAATATTATCACCCCCTATAACAATCCTAGACGTCTTCGATCCTCTAACAAACTACTAATTCAGACTAGCAAAATTAATAACACAGCCGGTGACTCTCTCTTTGCAAACTCTCTAAGTAGATCCTGGAACTTTCTTCCAGCTGATATTACCTTACTTTCCACCTTAGGTCAATTTAAAACTAGACTCAAACAACATTTGTCACTTACCTGGCTATGTCACTTATCAAGCCTGGCTAACTCTCTCTAGAATGTGTAAAAATCTGTTAACCATCTTACTGTGTAATTTAATTTAATCCTGACTTACACTCGGGATTAACTCTAACCTGTGGAACTTGTTTAACTTGCTTACTTATGTAATCTCTGTAAATAGTCTGTTTGTAATATGTAATGCTGGTATTATGTAATGCTGTATCTGCTTACCCTTGGAGCTTTTCTCCCCGGGCCTCCACTGAAAATGGACATGCATCCAGTCAGACTATCCCGGTCAACAAATGTAAAATAAAAATAAAAATAAAATGTTAATACTTTAGCATTATGTAAATTATAATTATTATAATTCAGAAATTTCAAGAAAAAAAGAGTTGGATAAATTAATTAATTAAGCTATTGTACGAATGAACAATATAACTTAGACAAAATAAATACATTTTTGGATATGGTATTTTATTATTTAGAATTTTTATTATAAAACCTTGTACAAATAGATACTTTCTCAAGAAATATTTATACAAAGCATTTTATGAACAATGAATGTTCCTGCCAAAATTAAGAAATATCAAACACTTTATTTAACTTAATTTTGACCATGTAATTCTATAGATTTAAGTGACTCTATTTATTACTGAAATTGTTCCTGTCATTTAATCATTAAAATGATTTGGGATATATTATTTTATTTTGACCTGCACATGTTACTAGCATGGTAGTTGAGCTTCTTGGCAGAATCATACTTTAAACAGATAACATACAGCACATCTGTTTAGTTTGCAGTTTTGTAGTTGTTTGGCTTGAATTTTCCTTTCTGACTACACAACTTAGTTTCATTGTGGTTTAGCTTTTCTGTCAAGTGAGCTTTAAATTATACAAATGATACTCCAAAGACTTTAGAATGATATTAGAAAATGTCCAAGTAATTGCCAAATGGTCTTATGCTGGGATACTTGAAAATTGCATACCACATAATAAATGCTAATATTATGTAGCCCAGAACATTGAAGGACAGGTTGCATAGTTTTGACGGAGTAAACAGAATTTTCTATAGCAGCATAATGGAAGCTAGTAGGTGTATTGTTGCATAATCACATAATCAGCTCAATAAATCCATCACATGCACACACACACACACACACACACACACACACACACACACACACACACACACACACACACACACACACACACACACACGCACACACACACACACACACACACACACACACACTTTTGGTCACATTCATTCTTGACAAAAGTTAATCAAAGCATTTTAATAAGATACCATGGTTCTAATGATTCCTAAGCGTTGTATCCTATACTTACGGGAAAAATAATAGTACAAATGATTTTATTTTTAAAATCGAACATTCACAAATCACATTAATCATGTAAAAGGCATGTGGCATGATAATACTGTTGTCTGAAAATTAAGCTGAATTTTATTTCTGTCACTAATTATATATTTCTTGAGATTTCTTGTCAAATATCCTTGACTTGTTGCTGGTAGTGAGGACTGAGACTGAAACAAAAGAATGAGATGAAGAAATTACTAATAAAAATGAATGAAAGGGGACAAAGATTTATATGTTCTCAAGTTAAAAACATTCTTGAATTCAGCACACAGTGACACTGCATTTTCCACTTGATATAGAAACACAATAACAGTTATTGCAATAAAGGTGTGTCACTGAGTAAACTCTCACTGTACTCTGTGTTGCAGTTAAGGTATTTATAGCTCAATATTATTTGGAGCAACCATTTTTTTTACAAAACAAACTCAGGTTTTAGCAGAGTTAAACAAACTGTTACTTGATTTTTGTACATTATATGAGTCTTGTGATAATACAAATGACTCTCCAGAAATAAATGGAAACATCCACATTTGTGTTATAAGCCACCTTGATAATTAATCTCCATGTCAAAACCTAGGTTCATAGATTGGTACTAAGTGATATACCAGTTAAGCCTTTTTTAGTTTAGCCACTGCAGTCCCACATACTTTGTAGTTTATTGATAGGTGCAGCAAAAGACTGGTGCATAAGTAATACCTTTGGGAGTGGGCATAGCAGTATATAGAGAAGTTGTGCAATCATGTAACTACTTATTATATGTGTGAGATACAAGGAAAGTCAATAGTTGCATTAATTGTTGATAAGTTTGTGATTACTTCACTCACTGTGCTTCACAACCAGTGGCAATATAGTGAATGAATAGCTATAGAATCAGTAATGTGCCTGGAGTCTGAGACTTCACTTGTATTATTGTGTGTCTTGAAGAAAGAAGTTGATGAAGTGTAAATGTATATTTACATATGGGGAGCCTTGCAAAAGGGCTGCATGAAGTACAGATGACTACGGCTTTTCTTAACAGCATATCGAATAATAAAAGCATAATGAAACATCAATGTAAGCATACTAAATGCTATAAAAAGAGGGACATTATGTGCTACACTAACCAACTGATATCCATAATTGGCCATGGCTAGTCTGTACACCAAATTCTTTTACCTGTTTATTATTACATATATGAGACTCCAAGACAAGAAAGTAAAAAGAAATACATGCTTTTAATTCTACATGACATAGTATTTCCTCATAATGTTTTAAGCTATGGCTATATAGGTGAAACCTACCTTTTCTTATATTTATACCATCTTTTAGAATAACATTTACTAGACTTTGTTGACATTTCTGTAATACCTAGGTACCAAAGTTGGATAACATCTTTGCTGTCTGTCTTTGTTCACCTACTGATGTATATATATCTATATCTATCTATATATATATATATATATATATATATATAGGTCTACCTGAAAACACCAAAAGTCCTAAACGCCGATGACAAGAACACCGACACCGGAAGATCGACAACGGAGAAGACCGACAGTTGAGAATCCTGATGCTGAGAACACCGACATGTTAAGGTAAGTGTGTGATAGGGATGGACATTAGGGTCAGAGTGTGGGTAAGGTAAGTGTGTGATAGGGACGGACGTTAGGGTAGGGTGCGTGTCAGGTAAGTGTGCGATAGTGACGGACTTTAGGTTTAGGGGCGGGTTAAGTGAGTTAGGGTTAGGGTGCGGGTAAGGTAAGTGTGCGATAGTAATGGACATGAGAGTTAGGGGCGGATTAAGTGATTTAGAGTTAGGGTGCAGGTAAGGTAAGTATGCGATAGTGACGGACCTTAGGGTTAGGGTTTGGGTTAAGGCTAGTGCATAGATAGTTGTGTATGTAAGGTTTAGTGTAGGTTTGTAAGGTTTTTAGTGTGCTTGTGTTGTGTGTGTGTTTTTCAGGAAATGTATTTGTTTTGTTGATTGTCAGGATTGTGGTTTGTTGGGCATGTGAAGTTTCGTGTTTTTGAACTTTCGGTTTCTTTCGGTTATGTCGTGTCGGTTATTTCGTTGTCGGTGTTTTGGCATGTCGATGTTATCAGGTAGACTCATATATATATATATATATATATATATATATATATATATATATATATATATATATATATACACACAAATGTATATATATATATATATATATATATATATATATATATACAAATGTATATATATATATATATATATATATATATATATATATATATATATATATATATATATATATATATATATACAGGTATGTCACTTCACCTAAAACTCATTTCACCTAAACTCATTTCACTGAGACCAAATCACCTAAAGTTCATTTCACCTAAAACTCATTTCACTGACAAGAGGTGCAATAAGGCAAGTCAAAGGTATATGTACATTTCCCCACTGTAGTGCGATCCTGGACTTAGTATATATATATATATATATATATATATATATATATATATATATATATATATATATATATGTATATATATATATATATATATATATATATATATATATTAAGAGGGGTGTGGGGGGCATAGCCCCCCACTTAATTTGGTTTCATGTTTCTGGTTTTGTTTTACATTATTTGGTAAAAGCCCTAGGTGGGGGGCTACGCCCACACACAATATATATATATACTAACACCAGGATTGCAATACAGTGGGGAAAAGAACATATACCTTTGACTTGCCTTATTGTACTACTTGTCAGTGAAATGAGTTTTAGATGAAATGAACTTTAGGTGATTTGGTCTCAGTGAAATAAGTTTAGGTGAAATGGGTTTTAAGTGAAGTGACACGTACCTATATATATATATATATATATATATATATATATATATATATATATATACACACACACACACACACACACACACACACACACACACACACACACATATATATGAAACACTCGGTGTCCTTAATGGTTTCATTTGCATATACCCACAATCCTCTTTTGCAAGAGATTTAAAGAAATCACACAGTGAAAACTCTAGCTTGGCTAGGTTTTTCTTGTTGTTTTTTCCAGATAAATTGGCTGAGTGTCCTGTTTACTTTTTATTTAATTGTTAGATTGGATACTTTGCAGACATCTTAATTGTTTGGGACAACAGCTGGGTACAACAACCCTATGTTTCTAAAGCTTAGCAAAGCAGTCCACTTATGCTATGATGATCATGTGATAAGAAGAATGAAACATGCATGTTTACAGCTAGTGGTGTTTGACTTTATTTGCCTGAATTAGTCCATTAATTGACATAAAAATAAATAATTTGTGGTCATTCAGATCGCTATAAAGCTGAAATACTTGGTATCCTTAAGGACTCATTTGCATATATCCCATAATCCTGTTTTACAACAGGTTTTTAAGGAACCATATAGTGAAAACTATACTTGGCTAGGTTTTTCTTGTTGTTTTTACCAGTTGGATATATGTATGTGTGTGTGTGTGTGTGTGTGTGTGTGTGTGTGTGTGTGTGTGTGTGTGTGTGTGTGTGTGTGTGTATAAAATGTATTTATTTTACATACACACACACACACACACACACATATATATATATATATATATATATATATATATATATATATACACACATACACACACACAAACATATATATATATATATATATCTATATATATATATATATATATATATATATATATATATATATATTTATATATATATATATATATATATATATACATATATATATATATATATATATATATATATATATACACACATATTTATTTACTTAGTCATTTTTTACCAGGTTAGTCACACTAATTTTGTGGTCTATGTGTAACAGGGGAGACCCAAAAAGATGTTTGACAAAGGCACCACAGAAATACCATTACTCTTAGTTGCTGTGATAGTATGCTAGGCATATCATGGTGGTAATGAGTGAGCTGTTGATGAAATACTGAGTTCTGGGGAGATATTGGTCACATATCTAGCTTTAGATGAATTATGTATTAAATGTAGATGAGCCATTAGTAACAAGATGTAGGTGAGATGTTTTGGACTAAGACTGTTCAAAAAACAGAAAAAAATATGTACATTTGGAGGATGTCTATGAACTTGCATGTGATTTGGACATCGTTTTGCAGTTGAGTAGCTCCATAACTTTTATTGACTTACCTACCAAAGTGATTAATATTCATCAGAAAACTACTTCAGTAGAAACTACTTCAGCAGAAGCCAGAAAGACATGGCAAAAGGAAATGATATCTTGCAGCAGCAAGATGTCTTATTTCTTTGAAGAAGTTGTGTGAAGCAGTACTGGATAACAGATAGTCAGCTGTGAACATAATGGAGGAAGTATGAAGCAATGACCATTTTTTATTATAGTTCAGATTTTTGCCTGTGGGGAACCACATCGATAGGTACACTTTCTGGAATTAAGTAATTGCTTCACTTGGGGAAATGTTTCCTCAAAGTGACAGCACTGGTACTTTTCCAGAGATAAAAAGTATGATCTATGTTTGAAACCAGAATCAGCATTACAGATAGCAGTGCATAGTTTTGACAAGAAAAAGCACAAAACACCATGGTCCTCTTTTGAAATACATATAATCTTATACAAAAACACAATGTGCAAGTTTGCAAACCTAATACACTCTTAGTTGAACGAGAGGTTCACAATGAGTTACAAAATCACAGTAGTAAATTACAGCTGTCAAAAAAATAAATAAATAATAAAGGATAGACTGGGAATGCAGACAAGTGAATGAAGGATTTAATTCATTTTAACAGTCAAAATGGTCACTTAAATCATATAGAAAATTAAAAACATGTTAACAATAGTCTGCACATCAAGTGCTGTGCTGGGAAAGCAAAACAGTGTTTTCTGTGAAAGCAAATATGTCATTTCAAGTGAAATTTTCCTAAATCACTATGTTACAAATGTGGTCAGATAAAGCATAATAGGGGAAGTTGTATAAAATGATGTACCAGGTGTGAAAGGACATTTTTGGATTGACCGCCTCAAGAACAAACAAGAGGAAGTTAGTAAAGTAAACAATGAAAATCTGGTTTCCTTTCCTATTGTGGATAGGGAAAAGTTAGACTTTTCTTTGGGAGATACAACTGAGCCTAGAGATGAGGAAAGTCTTCCTGAGAATGCAATTGCTCTGTCAGATAAAATTGCAACTTTTATTCATAGAAACTGATGAAGATGGGATTTACTGAGAAGAAGAAGATGGTAAAAGTGGATAGCAGAAAGTTTAAGATGAGAAGAAAATTTAAAGAGAGTACAAACCATTCAAAATGAGAATAATATGTAATATAAACAGCTGGGCAGCACATGTGTGAAGATGGGGTATAGTAAAAAGGGATAAATCATTTGCATAATTCAGTCTGTTTATTCATGATGCTATATGTAGTATCTACAGAACAAGGATATGTGCAAGCTTTTTAGGGGTAAATGCCAGCTTGTGAATGGTTACATTAATTTTTTTGGATCATATAATTATATGCATATATAACCTCATTAACTAGACAAGAATTATAGGAAAAGTTAAAAATTCGACAACATACAGATATTTCTATTCAGGGAAGTGATTATAATTCAACAAAATTGGAACCAATAAAAGAAAATATTGACAAACGGAAGAGACAGGTATGAGATGTTTCAAACATATGCCACAACTTTTCAAACAATATTTATTAAAGTTTAATATATATATGTATATATCATAATAGGCTAACAGGACCCAGATATAGTGTGGGGATCATTGGCTACTAGGTTTGATTTTTTTCTCTATTCCTCAGTTATTTGAACGACCAGGTCAGCTGTCTCTATTTTCTAATTGTTTTTAAACCACCCATAAGTTATTGTTAGTAAATGCAGATATTATTAAGGTATGCAGCCAAATGGGTGTTGGGTTGTTTAAAGTATGGCAAGCTGTGTTTGTAAATATGGTGTTAAACTTGATATGGATGTAGTATTGCGGGATCATCTTAAACACCTCTTTCCATAATCATCATGTAGGTACATCTAAACTTCCAGAACAATGAGCCTAAATATTGAGCAGCATTTTACATTTTCCAAGGATGATGACATGATATGAATAGAAGATGACCAACTTTAATAGTTGGCTTAGTTTCTGGTGTCATTCTAAGGAGGTGTAACATGGAAGGAGATGGTCAACAGACCATATACTGCTTTGCCAGCGATGGCCTGAATGAATATTAGCTAAAATATTGGACTCCCTCATAGTGCCATTGTTTAGGCAATGCCAAACTGAAAGCACTTCTAACATAGCAAACCAAAGCCAAGAAACTCCAAAAGTGTTACTGTTTAATGATGGGAGTGTAAACAAGAAACTCTACTCCTTACAAGGTCTCCTCACCCTAGAGAATGCTGACATATGTGCCATCACTGAGATGTTGTTTAAAACCACAGAAGGCACACTAGCGATTCAAGGCTATAATACCTTCCACATATTTAGACCGACTACTACACAGACAGGGATAAAAGGTAGAGGTGTCTTGATTTACATAAAAAATAAATATATTCCAAGGCTGGTCATACAGGATCATGTACTTGAGCATCTCCATGTTCAAATCACCAGAGGCAAAAATCCCATAGTATTTCCTTGCAAGCTATAGGTCCCCTTCTATGACCCAGTTAACCCATAACATGTATTATTTTAACTTACTGGGAACAATGACCATCCAAGCCAATGCCATATTCATGGGTGATTTTAATTATCCTACTATTAACTGTGAATTATATACAGCACCAAATATGCAGGTACAAAGATTCCTGGATTTTGTAAATACAAATTCTATGGATCAGATTGACAATATATCCCACAACTTCTTAGAGCAAGAAACCTGGACGAAGACATTAATAAAAGTGGGAGAAAGGCCCAAAAATAGGGACAATTTTTAGATATTACTTTTACAAACTTGGAAAGATGATTGAATAACAAGGTTTGGATTAACATGGATTTTCTGAAGGTTATGACGTCTGAAACTGAAATGCCTGTCATTATTTTCTAACTTCAGTCTTTAATGATTTGCTAGTAATTTGCCAGAAAACCAAGATTTTATGAAAAATGGACCAACAATATGAGGTAAAAATCTGGACATTCTGCAAAATCTGTACAGTTGAGAGGCATGATTGTCAATATTCTAACCAGGGCTGCAAATCTACTGGATCTGGTCCTCAGTAATATGGGAAAGCACTACACACTCCCTAGTGTCCTGTCCTCTTTGGTAAGGTCAGATCACAAAATGATCTCCTTTTAAGTAAAAATAAAGCCCAGAATCCCAACTAACCCTGGAATGTTCAGGACTATACTATGGCTAACTTCCTACTATTAAGTGATAACTTGTCAAACTTTCAAGCCCCCAGAATTCCTGAGAACACTGCTGCCTATGCAGAACTGCTCACAGAAACTCTATACAAGCATATGCTTACAGGCAGCTGTACCCACAGGAATAAGTACAAAACTAACTCAAAAAACAAGTCACCCTGGCAGAATCATAACAACAATACACTGCACAAAACAAGGAGGAAAACCATGGCAAAAGGCAGGAGGCGTGACCCAGAAGGATAAAAGCACTCTCGTCAAACTAAACAAACAAATCTAAGGACAAATAAAGTCTACCACATCTGAGATAAATTTGGTTTCCCAGGTCAAGGACAACCACAAGGCATTCTTTGCCTATATCCACAACCTCAAAGGCAATACACAATTGTATGCAGAACTCATTGTTAATGGAGCCACCTATATTGAGCCAGAAGATATGGCAAACCTACTCAGTGTACAAATTCAGCTCTAGCTTTATCTCTCTGTCTCCCTCAACATGAAATACAACTCCCCCTACTATCACTAGGGAACTGGTCCTCTTTCTATGGGCAAGAACACTGCAATGATGCACCCAGACAATATCCCAGGGATGTCTTCTAAACAGCATGAAACATGACCTATCAGGCCTAGTGGAACCACTATTTAATTGCAGCCTTCAAACAGACATCATGCCTCATGAATAGTGAACAACAACAGTCATTTCTCTGCAGAAAGGTGAGCCATCTACAGACCCTAGAAACTACAGACCTCTAAGTCTCACTAGTCACATATGCAAAGCCATGGAAATAATTATCATGGAAATGATCAATAATGACAAAATAAACCTCTAGAAACTGGACCCAACCCAATTTGGTTTCGTCAAAGGCAGGCCCTGCCTACTCAGTCTTTGAGAAAGTCACCAATGCATTGGATGAGGGTAAAATGGTTCACACTGCCTACCTTGACCTGGCCAAGGCATTTGACACAATACCTCACTTGGGCATTGTTGATAAACTCAAGAGGATCAGTATAAACCATTATGTAACCCAGTGGATTGTCAGCTAGCTCACATAGATGACCTAGAAAGTTAGAATTGAGGACTCCACCTCAATAAGGAGGCCATTCACAACCAGAGTCCTTCAAGGATCAGTGCTGAGTCCACTCCTATCTGTCCTTTACTTCTCTGAAGTCAAGGCCAATGTTAAGGGCCTCTGGATGACAAATTTGCAGAAGATTGCAAACTAGGAGTAATCATAGAATCCCACACTGACACTAATGTTCTCCAGGAAGAGCTAACACAGACAAATAACTTGAGTTAAGAACCATGGACTAAAATTAATTGCCAAGAAATGCATAATAGTATCCTATGGAATGTCATCCACCTCTGGTAACTATCATGTTGACAATACACCCTTAAGAACTGACCCAGTAGTCAGGGACTTGGGGACACATAGACAGTAATCTAGCCTTTGACCATCATGTGTCTACAGTGCTGAGGAAATCATTCTATGCTGTGCAACTTGTAAACAAAAGTATGACATCTAGGTCCAAGTAGGTCATTGTTCTACTATATTCAGCATTTACCAGACCTGTCATTCAGTGCAATGCCCCCTTTGGTAAGTACCTAATTAGGCACATCCAGCAACTGGAGCATCCACAGAGGTTACTCACTGAAAGAATACAGGGCATAAGTAACATGTCCTATGCAGACCACCTCAAAGCCCTATCTCTATATTCTGTCTGTTAGAGGCTGTTGAGGGGAGATCTATTTCTGGCATGCAAGACATTGTCAGACCCTACCCTGATGGACCTCCTGGATATCAATCAACACAAACAGTACCAAAGTTGTACATTCTAAAGACTTAAACTTTGCCTGCTGGAGAGATAAGTATGTATCACATACATGACCCGTTCTCTGGAACAGGATCCCCTTCCATGTGAAGCAGAGTTCTCCCTTACCCAGTTCAAGTGTAACTTGGACAATTGGCTGGGGAACAGATAATTCATCCCAGGTTTGGAACCCATGTCTCTAATGGAGACAGGCAGCCTGTAAATGGTTCATCTCCCCGACCCCTGCTTACATTTATCCGTGGTACCAGAACTTGTCAGAGATTTGGGTTGCATGGCTAGGCTTAAAAAGGCCTAGTGGTCATTTGCCTAGTACACACCTATGAACCTATGAATATAAATAGAGAATACACAGAGGTAAAGAAATCAAACTAGAAAAGTTTATGTAGATTAGGGGTGTATATAATGTGGCAATTATGGAGCATCATGATACAGAAACTGCAGCTTAATGGTTGAGAAAGGAAGGTAAAATGAGTGTATCATTGGTTATGGCAAAACACATAAGAATGAGGCAGACAGTAGGGTTACCTGTAGACTTGGAAGTTAAAAAGAATGTTAGTTAAATACAGGGTGATATAAAGGAAATTAGAGACTTAGTGAGGCTAAAGAAAAGCTGCAGGCAGTAAACAATTATCATGCAACAAAATTTCAAAAAGAAGACTGCATATGTGAGGATATAGGGATAGAAAGATGCAAGTGGCAGTTGGAGTTATTTGAAATGGAAAAAATGTTTGCAGTTCTAGAACTGTAATTGACTTTAAACTTTGTTAATATCTCTTTAAATCCCGGTGAAGGTGGCATTCCTTATTTTTATTATAAATCTTTACAAGAGTGCCTTTACAAGTGTGTGGTAAACAGTGGCTGCTGGTGACTTCAAATCAAAGGGGGGCTGCAGGAGTCAGCAGAATGGGTGGGGCCAATGGGAAAGGGTGTGACCAACCAGAAAGGGGTGGGGCTATGCTCAGAACCACAAAAACTGGGACTTTAATTAAAAATGCTGCCCTGGGTGCCAAACTGTCATTATGAGAGTCCAATCAAGACAAAATGAAGTGGAGAAGAAAAAAATATTTCAATGCATTAGCTACATGACAGCTTATTTAATATCTAGATGGAAAAAGAAAGGTTGCGAGGCATGAACAAATAAATTACTTTTTAAATACATTACTGAAATGCCAGTTGAAATCAAGTATAAAAAAAACAAGCAGCACTCAACTCAAACCTATTCTCCTTGCACTGCAGTTCTAATTATAATTTATATTCAGCTTTATAAAATTATCAAGTAACATGCTGAAGGTAGTAATCTCTATGATACCGATAACCCCCACTTGTAAAAATGTTTCTTATCCAAAAAAGACCTGCTGCCTGACAACAACTGTCTACTTGTTTCATGGGAAAACATGATCAAAGTAAAAAAATGAACAGCAAACAAGAAACACGCTCAAGATAGATTGCTTAAAGGATTACTGCACAGGTTATGGACCACACATGATAGAATGGCATTCTGTTTAGATTACAGGTAAAGCCTGCAAAGATGACTGCAAGTCTCCAACAAATGCAATGAGCTTCTGAAAATACTGTAATCCTGTCCTTTATTATAAATACTGTCATATGCATTTCAATACCTACAGTTTATACGTTATCTAGTTATGTAAATATTCTCTGCATGGCAACAATAAAAAGGTTTTCAATGTTGATAATTCTTTAACAGTATGCTTATTAAAGCTTACTTGCATCTTACAATTTCAGACAAGCTTACCCGATGGTCATTAAAGCATTGCTACTTAAACACAGAGCAGCAGGCACTGCAACAACATGCATTTTCTGAATAATAAGAAGCATAAATCAACAGTATAAAAAATATGACAGAAAACCAGAACATTCTGCAAAATCAAGGACAGATGAAAAGCCACTGTAGTACTTGTGTCTACCTTAGATGTGGGGATACTTTGGACACTTACACTGCATAACTGCTCCTTGCCTTGCTTTGACACATCCAGTGTCACTACATGGGGGAGTGGGGTACAACAAGTATGTCACAGTTTGAAATGTCTCTGGCTGATGGTGATGGCCCTGACACATTTGTCATACCTCTCAAACTCAGAGCAAGAAATCTGGAAAAAGACAAAAATAGAAGTTAGACAAAGGCCCAAAAATAAGGACTTTTAAAAATATTGCTCTTATAAACTTAGAAAGATAAAAGTTGTTGCATTACTATGAATTTTCTGAAGCATATGAAATCTGAAATTCAAATGTCTCTCATTATTTTCTAACTTCAGTCTTTAATAATTTGCCACTAATTTGCCAGAAAACCACAATTTTATGAAAATCGGAACAAAAATGTGATGCAAAAATATAAAATAGCCACACAATACAGCTGGGAACCTGTCAAAGAAAGGACACGGTTTTTAATATTAGTACTGTTAAGTTGAGCAGCTGACAAAATAAGAGAATCTACATGCAACTGTGATCATTACAATTATTTATTAATTGTAAACCCTCCATGTTTCTTCCAAAATTTCCATTTTGCAGAGGGATTATTAGGGGGAAAGCAACATTTTGAGCCAAAATCGAGGACAGATGAGAGGTCTGGATATACCTAATTCTATAAAGCATGTTATTTGTGCATACCTCTCAACCTCTTAATGTTGAAAATCTGGACAAGGCCAAATATATTGGAGTAACAAACAAACAGTAGCAAATATTGCTGTTGTATAAACTTAGACAGTTGATAGAATAACAGGTCTTGCTTTAGCATGCATTTTTCTGAAGGGTATGAATTCTGAAACTCAATGTCTGTCATTCCTAAATGATTTGCCAGAAAACCACAAATTTTATGAGGAACAAACCAAAAATAAGAAGCAGAAATCTATTCATTCTGCAAAAATCTGGACAGTTAAGAGATATAGTTCAGCCGGTAGACTTGTACGGCAGAAATCCTACATGATGGACTTAGCTCTCTAGGTGCAGACAATAAGTAACCCCCCCCCCCAAAAAAAAAACAAAGATCTAAGAGAAGTGATTGCTTCAATCTGGCTTCATCACTTTCAGTAGCATTCAGACTCAATCAGTGAAAATATTCAGTAACAAAAAAAGTTTGTGCTCGTAGACAGTTGATTTAACTAGTTCCTAAGCTAACACATCCAACCAAGAACTGGGAGGGGGCATACCTGAGCTGATCAGATAATTAATAAATACTTTCCTGGTTCTAATAAATTATATTCCTTGTATAATACAGTACAGTTGTTAGAGGGCATTTTACATTTATTCTTTTGAACATTTTTCCAACAAAATGCATATACCAATAATGACAAAACTGCCCAATTCAGAACATTTCCATCATAAATGTCTACTCAAACTTCTACAATCCACCAGTATCAGTAAATATGCACACTCTCTGCAGAAGTAAAAGCCATCTAAATAATTCCACATTAAAGAGATATGTAACTAATGAAGAGGTTGCTGCTAGTAAACAACTTTATATTTCATTGTTTCATCTACAAATAAAGTACCTGTTGCCCTTGAGGAATAAACTGCCTATGTTAAATTAAAAAAATGATAAGCTAGTAATATTACAATAGGGAATGGATGGCAAACTGATAACAGGTTCATAGTTACTAGGTATTTCTGCCAAAGAGGACATTCTCAGGACTGCAACATCCACCCCTTTAAAATTACAACACAGTACAGTATCAGCAATACATCTAATGACTGTGGGAGTAGAACCCACATCCTTCTGCATCAAAAGCAAGTATTCAACCTATTATGCTATTAACAATGCAAGCAGACTTAGCATAAGCAGCAATAAAAGTCTCTTCCCCTGAAGATCTCAGCTCCTTGTAAAATCCACTTGACACTCAACTGTATCTCTTAACTTTGCAGCACAAGAAATCTGGAAAAAGCCAAACTTTATTGGGGGGGGACAAAAGCCCAAACACCTGTGACACATTTTAAATATTGCTTGTATAATCTCGGAAAGTTGCTAAAATAAAATGTTGTGTTATTACTATGCATTTCACTGCCAAGACTTGAACACAGGACCCTGTGCAGTACAGTCAGAGCAACATACCACTATGCCAAATCAGCTGTTTCTTGAAAGACAGGAAGACTGAAACTTACATGGCTATCATTTAGTGAATTCAGTTCTCATCATAGCTCTCAATCTCTTAGCACAAAACACCTGGACAAAGTCAGTAATGGAGAACTATAGCCCCCAAACATATTCAGTGAATTCAGTTCTCACAGTAGCTCTCAACCTCTTACCACAAAAAACCTGGACAAAGCCAATACTGGGGGAACGCAGCCCCCAAAATAGGGACAAATTTCAAATATTGATCGTATAAACTTAGAAAACTTCTAGAACAAAAGATTTTGTGTTACCATGTATTTTCTGAAGAATATGAAGTCTGAAATTCAAATGCCTGTCGTTATTTAGTGAACTCAATCCTTCACTGATTACAAAAATCCAGAAAACCACATATTTTATGAGGAACAGAACAGAATAGGACAAAAATATGAGGCAAAAATCTGGATAGTTTTCACAAGTGGTGGTGGGTAGAGAATTCAGGTTTGAGCCTGAGTAACTCTAGCCACCAGGTATATTTAACTGGGACATTTCACACACACACACACACACACACACACACACACACACACACACACACACACACACACACACACACATGGAAATATAGTAATTGGTACTCTCAGCAGATGGGATAACAACAGGGTGAAGTTTATATATTTCAAAGTATGATGTAATGAATACAGTAGAAATGTCATAGTAATTGGTTGTTCCATTATTAGACTGCACTATCCTGTGACAGGATAACAATGGGTAACAGTTAGTTGTCCTTCTAATGGTAGGATTCATAACATTGCAAGGATTCTGAAATCCCTCAATCCATTCAAATACAACTATGACATGGATGAATCATTTTAGGCATTCATTTCAGAGGGATATGCAAAGAGTCATGGTAACTGTCATTATGCATGTGTCCAATGTAGGCAAGACTTTGTTCCTGAGATGAATTCTACTGCTATCCAGAATGATACTCAAATGCAAAAACAAATATTTGGCTTTAATAATTGACTAAGTAACTGATATTATTCTAGCAGGGGTTTAGCATATGTCAGTTTGGGAGAAGATGATTGGCAGACCTACTTGCTTTGCAAGGAATGGCCTGCTCCTTCATTGTCATGGCTTCCACATATCCGTTAAAGGCTTTGCTGCTACATAGTGCCTTTTTAAGGAAAGTCCATCTTGTGGACATCCCAATGTAGCAAAAGACCCCTCACTAGATCCCAGTCCTGGCAGTATTAAAGTTGCTGTACTCTGTGCCAGATGTCTAAATAGTAAGCTGTCTGATCTCAAGGCTCTCCTGCAACTTGCAAATAGCCATATGTGTGTAGTAACAGAGCTATGATGCCATTGCAAATATAGCACTCCCTTGATACAAGGGTGCAGTGACTTTCATACATTTAGACCCCTGGGTAGCAGCAAGGGAATATCAGTATTTGTCAGAAACCCTATTATTTCCAGGTAGATTTGCTGTGACCCTCAAATCCAACTTACTGAAGTCCAGGTCACTCTGAACAAGATACATTATCACTTTATAGCCTGCTATAGATCATATTTTATCCCATATTCCCTAATGGCCACGAAACATTTCTGAATGTGCTTGCTAAATTGTCCATAAATTGCATCACTTTTGTGATGGGGGATTTCAATTATCCATCTCTTAACTGGAAAATGTACACCACTAATGGTAAGAATACCAAATGGCTCCTTGACCTAATAAATACACACTAATGCAAGTTCCCTGGAACAAATAATCAACTTACCCACCAGTTGTCCAGTTGTCCTAATATTCTGGATCTGGTATTAACAAACATAGACAATCCATGTCTGCACACTTACCTGTTATATCTATATCCCTCATAAAACCTGATCATAAAACATTAGTCTTCTCAGGCAAAACCAGAAACTCCTCCTTAGTGACAACTTAAAAAAACTCTTAAAACTCCATAGTGAGCTTTCAAAATTCCATTACAGTACCTGAGTGCTTACTGTATCTCGGCTCACTCTCTTTTTCCCAGCATGCAAAGTGCAGGAAGAGAGCAAGAGCTGAGAATCAATCAGTAGCCATCCAGCCAGCCACGTCATGTACGTGACTGCGGACTTGGCAGTCTGAGCCCCTTCCATTAACTGCTGTTAGAAACCACAGAGACCTGTGGGCATGTGTACAGTAAATCTTCTGTTTTAAATCTGGACTGGTTTAACAGCAGTCCGGATTGAGAGAAACATTTTTTTTTTAAAACCCGGAACTCGCCGAGCACACACATGCAGTTCGAGTTCCAGGACTTAGAGAGTCAGTCAGACTCGCATCTAAGGAAGCCAAGCCACTAAGCCAGTCAGTATTTTTTTTTTTACTAAATATTTTATTTTTTATAATTGTTTTTTTTCCTTTTAGCTGGAGTGGCTGCAGTCTTGCAGTCTAATAGCACGAGCTGGCAGGTATTTAATGAATGGATAAATGGGTACTACTTTGCATTCAGAATATTATGGGACAGTTTTGAAACTGCTATGAAAGTGAAATAAAAAAAACAATATGATAATTGTAGGCCCATTTCTATACTGAACTGTGATATTAAGGTTTAATATAAGGAGGTTTCGCAGTGCAAATCAGAAATCAAAGAAATGAGATGTCAAGATATTACAACAATGTTATTATACACAGTCTTGTATACTTTTGCCTTTTGCTCTTTTTTTCAGTTTCCCCTGGATTCAGCAAGCCCTGCATGATGTGCAAGAACAGTGCAGGAGCTCCAGGAGGGAATATGTCCACCGTGTGATCCAGGAATAAGCTGCAGGGATGTGCACGAGCGCTCCTGCACTATTCCTGCACAGACGCAGCTCCTGTATGCAAATTACCCTATTTGCAGGTGAAAACCATGCAAATGAGGTGAATTTGTGATCCAGGAAGCTGGCAGCCGGCCGTGCTGGACTAGTGTAATCTGCAGAAATGTACTTGGTTAGTAACAGAGTACATTTCTGCAAACTACAAAACAGAGCCATGACAGCTCCAAATAAAGGATGTATATAACATGTAAAGCATGCCAATGGCCAAATATATGGCAATTGGCATGGAAAATAGTTAAAAAAAATAACTTTTATTTTTTAGCCAATTTTGGCTGTTTAAGCATAGGGCAGTGGCGTACAAATGGGATCGGGCCAAAAATATAAAAAATAACCAGAAATAAGCATTCTAACCAAAATCACTATTTTGCCATTATACTCAATGGCAGGCAGAAGACAACGTGGCCAGTGAATAGTGGTTGCTAAGGGGGGAGGGTCAGTGTGGGACCTGTAACTATGCATTAGCAGGCAATCCTATGCAAATGAGGGAAATGATACTGAATCCCAGATTTCCCCTCAGTGCTAGTCACCACCCAACAGTGTAAGTGCAGGAATAGCTTGCTGCAAGCTTAGGAGTTAGCTGACATCATGGGGAGGGGGGGTGTCAGGCATACTGTAAGCAGATTGGAGCCCTGTGGCTTGGGTCTACCCTTAGCTTAGCAGAGCTAAGCAAGGGGGTGTGTCTGAGGCTGCCTAGCACTCTTTACATTGCCTAAGCGGGTGTGCGCACCAGGTTTTAAAGGAAAAAAAGTAAACCAGGAAATAGGTTCATAGGTTCATAGGTTGGTACTAGGCTATCAGCCCTAGGGCCTATACAAGCCTAGCCATAACAATTCCCTGGCTATTTCTTCCCACATTATTTACTTTCCTGGACCCCTGTCTATCAGGGTGACTGATGTGATCCCTGGGGTGAATTTCCTTTCTCCCATCCAGTCATCAAGGTTCCTCTTGAAGAGGTCCAAAGAGGCACTCTGCTTGACATGTATGGGCAATCTATTCCAGAGTCTGGGTAGTCTCTGGGTCAGGAACCTATCCCTCCAGCATGTTTTGTTTATTGTGATGACAAGGTTTAGATCCCTGGAGCGTGTAGCTCTGAGGGATTGGGATTTCTTTAAGTGTAGCATGTCCAACAGCTCTGGGTTTGACATGGCCTTGTATGTTAAGCAGAGATCGCCTCTGAGTAGACGATATGACAGAGTATAGCTGGAGTTTTTAAGGTGGCCAGGGTAGGGCATCTGCTTTAGGCCTGTGATTCTTTTAGTGAGGTATTTCTGAGGCCTTTCCAGTTGTTGCAGATGTCTTGAGAGGTACATACCAAATGGGGCATTGTATTCTATAATGGGTCTAATGAGGGATGAGTACAGTGGGACAATGACCTCCTTTTTCTGGATGAAAAGCCCTTCGTGATGAGGTGTGCCACATAGAAGGATTTCCTGACTGTTGTGGCGATGTGGTTATCGAAGGTGAGACCACTGTCCACCTGTGTCCCTAAGTCTCTTATCACACTTTCTGTGTTTAGTGTACTGCCACCTATATGGTAATTCATGGATACCTGTTTTTTCCCAAAGGGGATAACAATACATTTCTTGGCATTGAGCTTGAGCCCATGGCTCTGGCACCAAGCATCTGTTTCTGTAAGGCCCTTTTGTAGAGTATCCACATCATTTGGGGATTCAATAATGGCTCCCAGTTTGCAGTCATCTGCAAACTTTGTTAGCCAGAGTCCCTTAGTGTTGGCCTGTACGTCAGAGAAGTAGATGCCAAACAAGAGCAGCCCCAGGACTGAACCCTGAGGTACTTCACTTGTCACTTGTCTGGAGCTGGATTTGGAGTCAGCTACTTTTACAGTGTGGGTTCTACCAGTAAGCCATTTAGCAACCCATTGGGTGACATAGGGATTAATGCCCAACTTAGTAAGTTTATCTATGATTCCAGAGTGGGGGATGGTGTCAAAGGCCTTGGCAAGGTCTAGATAGGCTGTGTGGACCACCTTACCCTTGTCCATGGCTCTGGAGACTGATTCAAAGAAGTCAATCTGGTTCAGGAGACAAGATTGGCCCTTCACAAACCCAAACTGGGTGGGGTCCAGTGTTTGAAGGTTGCCAATGTCTTTATTTATAAGTTCCATGATAATACGCTCCATGGCCTTGCAGATAAGGCTTGTCAGACTGATGGGACGGTAGTTTCTGGGATCCAAGGTGGATCCCCCCTTGTGGATTGGGATAACTGTAGCTCTGCGCCACTCAGTGGGCATGAAACCTGAGGTGAGGCTATGATTAAACATGACACTTAGGTGAGGTGCCAGTTCATATTGTAGTTCATGTAGTACACAGCCCGGGACATCATCTAGTCCCATGGATGCTGTATTCTTGGCTTTAGAGAGTGCGTTTTGTACCTGTGTGGCCGTTATTACTGGAATTTGGCAATCTTCCGGTATTGAGATGGGCCATTTAGGGGGTGAGAGGGGGGTGAAGTTGGCACTGAATGATCTGCCAGGATATTGGCAATATCCTTCAGATCAGTATATTTAATGCCATTCTGTTTTAGCTCAGAGCAGATCTGAGCATTGCCATTTAGATTCTTGACATAGTTATAGAATGCTTTGTGGTTGTCTTTGGAATCTTTGGCAATTTTATTTTCGTAATTAGCTTTGGAGGATTTTATGAGGCATCTCAGTCTCTTACTGAGGCTAGTAAGGGAGTTTTTTGCATCCTGGGATTTTCCTCTTTTCTGCAAAAGTTTCTTCCTTTTGTTGTAAAGTTTGTTTATGGCAGGGGACCACCAGATTGGCTTCCTTTTTTGGATGAGAGCATTTTGGTTCTATTTGGGATGGCACGATTCATGCATGAGTGGATGTGTTCGTACAGTGCCTTAGTGTAGAATTCAGCAGTTGAACTTTCAGTTCCCGTCTGCATGGGTGTCATGAAGTTTGTCACTTCTGACTTGAGTAGCATGAAGTTGGCTTTGGAGAAGTTTTTTATGGTGGTTTCTTTACTGGGGGGTGGGGTGGGATGTGGATGTTAAGGGTGATTAGCTTATGGTCAGACCTGACTAACGAGGGGTGACCATAGGTATGGAGCATTGATTTCCCATGTTGGTAATGACCAGGTCTAGGATATTGGAGCCCTGGTGGGACTATGGATTAGTTGATCCAGGGCATTGGAATTTATGAATTCCAAGAACCATTGCACAAAGGTGTTGGGACATGAGTAGTTTTCCCAGTTAATGGCAGGGTAGTTAAAATCACCCAGTATTAGGGTGTTTGGTTCTATCTTAATATTTTCCAGTATGTTTAGAAAGGTGTAGTGAGAATCTTGGGGTATGGTGGGGGATCTGTAGCAAGCTACAATTTGGATTGCAGTCTTACCTAGTGTTAGTTGCACTTGGAGAATTTCAGACACATTGTGTTGGCCAACTAGCCTGGTTGTTCATCCTTGGTGAATATTGACACTCCTCCACCTTTAGTGTTTCGGTCCTGGTTTGGTGGCCGAAAAGTGTGGTAAGAGTTGTAGCCTGGTATTGCAGGGGTGCTCTCTGGAGCCTTGAACCAGGTCTCAGTTACTGCACAGATATCGATGTTCTCCATTTTTAGGAGTGCCTCGAGAGAGTGCATTTTGAGGTTTAGACTTCTAGCATTGAGTAGCATTACCTTCAGATTTTGCATGCTTGTACCTGTTACGGTGGTGGTTTTGTCCTTTGAAGTTTGCCTAAAAAAGGCACTATAGGGGTGGCAAGAGCCTTAGCCAGTAACCTGAATCCCAGGTGTGACAGGTGCAGACCATCTCTGGCAAAGCATTGTGGTCTGTCAATCATGTCATCCCAGGCAGACAGATACTGGATCCCCTTTCAATGACACCATAAGCTTAGCCAATTGTTGAAGTCAATCATTTTATCCTTATATTGTGGTATCATTCTGGGCGAAGGCAAGATGCTACTCAGGGCTAGGGTCATACCTGCCTGGGCCACATGATCCGAGAGCTCTTCCATGTCTCTTTTCATGTAGTCCAGGGAGGTACGTCTCAAGTCATTCACTCCAACATGGACAATGACAGAGTCATATTTGTACTTGTTGTGGAGTGACTTGAGTGCATGCGTTATGTGGCGGATCCTGGCACCCAACAGGCAGCTGACTGTAATTTTCTCCTTATTCAACCTGGTGAGAGGGACATCAGTGTGCTGGACTATAGAGTCACCTATGACTAAAGCGTTAGGTACATTGTCTTACCTTAGGGGCTGTTGCTGGGTGGCACACTGGTGTTGTGAACTATGTGACACATTGGTTGTGATTGGTGTTTGTTTGCATTTCAGCTTCAGAGGTCTTTGTTGCTTGGGCAGGTTACAGTTAAGGGCCTCTGCATATGTGGATTTAATGTTGCTATATGTGGGTGTTGGTGGTGCGGGTTTAGAAGGGCTATATGTTGCTTGAGGTGTAGTGTAGGTGTTAACCTTCTCCTCTTGACTGTTTAGCACAATCTTGGGTGGAGAGAGCTTTGCTTCCATTTTGGCTATGTAAGTGCATCTCTCACAGGTTGTAGTGTTGGGTGGTAGGAGGAGAGGGTTGTCTGTGTACATGAGGCAATTGCTGCATTGCCCCAGTATGCCCAAATTCACCAGGTGGACAGGAGAAATCACCGGAAGCTGACCCTTGGACATGCCTGGTTTGGGGCTTTTTTTTCTTTGTAAAGTATAGGAGCTGTTTCCTTAGCAAGGTACTTTGCAATTATAGCCTGTTTAGTGCCTACTATTAATTTTTCCTTGTTAACAAGGAGAGTTCAGTGTTTGTATGAGTTTAAGGCTTCCTAGTGCTTTCCAGCAGGTATTAGAGAAAGTGCTAGTCACAGGGATGCTTAAAGGTAAGATTGAAAAGAATGCACTCTGCAGTGTGCACTAGAGAAGTTAGATGTGAAAGTAGGTAACTTGAGTTTTACCTGTTTAAAAAGTTAAGGTTTAGTGGAGAGTTACTATTTTTAAAACAGCAAGATGGATTGAAAGGGGTGGTCACTTTTGTATTTTGGTACTATGAAATACTGTAGGATGGCCAATAAATTTAAATAATTGAAGGGGTGGGATTTCAAAAATTATGATTTTGTGATTACTCTCATAAGCCAGTGAAAGTGGAGAGAAATGAGATATATGGTCAGATTAACATAAGAGGCGGGCAACTAGAAAGACAGTGGTATTTAACGGTGGGAAAAAATTCTGCCTGACTCAGAACAGAGAGAGCTGTGGTCTCTTTTGAAGTTTTAATATGCTGTTAAAACAGAATGCAAGCAAAACACAAGGTAAAGAAAACAAACTACAGTATTCAAAATATAGAAAGGCAATACAGTAATACAAAAAATAAAATAGCAGCTCTGTGCACATTTGAGCACTGTGTTTGTGAGATGTGCCCCTAGGCTTAAACAGGAAGGCAATGGGAAGGGAAAACAGCAGTAGAAAGGTAATCCAGGGGAGCTAGCATAGCTAGCAGGTGAAATGTATCAGAATCAGCCAATTACACAGGCAGCAGACCAGCCCAGAACACTACTATAAACTATGCAAACACTTTTCCCTCTGTTTTTTTCCCACATACTCTATACAACCGGTGTATACAAGCTGGGAAATTTTAACAAACAAAAATAACAAAATGATAGGGGCTGCAGTAGCCATCATACATCAACATGTGTTAGAGGCTGAGGGTGGTGAGAATGAGAATGCTGTCAACCAACCCACAGTGAGGAGAGGGAGAAGAGTGCACAGACCCAGGGTAGCCTACCAGGGGCTACATGAGCTGGAGATCGTTTTGCGCTATAGGGTGGACAGCAACCTCCTACAGCAAATTGTTGAGCTGTGCCGGCCATGCCTGACACACAGAACTAATATAGGGGAACCCATCCCTGTGGATACCAAGGTATGTGTAGGCCTAAGAATACTAGCCACAGGTACCTTCCAAAGGCCAACTGGGGATATCATGGGGATCGCACAGGCATCAGCATCCAGGGTACTCCACCAGTTCCTCAATGCTATGTCAGCACATGCTGTGAGCACATATATTTCCCCCACACCCGTGAGGTGTTGGCCAACTATATGTGTCTCTTCCACCAAATAACAGAATACCCTGAGGTAGTGGGTGCTATAGACTGCACGCACATATGCATCAAAGCAACACCCAATAAGCGGGGTAGGGTCTAGATCAACCACAAGGGCTTCCCCTCTATCAACTGCCAGGTTGTGTTTGATGCCCAGGGCATTATAATGAATGTGCATGCCAGCTGCCATGGAAGCTATCACAATTCCCACATCTGATGCAGCTGTACCAGAAATTTGCCAGTGGGGACATCCCTTATGGTCACCTAGTGGGGGATGCTGGTTATGCACTGGAGCAGTGGCTGATGGCACACATCAGAAATGCACAAACACTGGAACAAGAACTCCCTAATGAGGCACACACAGACCAGAATTATAATCGAGCATGTGTTTGGGATGCCAAAGTCATGGTTCCAGTGCTTGCACACATCCGATGGAGCCTTGTAGTACTCAACAGCTACATATACTCAAATTGTTATCGCATGTGCCATGCTACACAATATGATCCTATGGAAACAGCCGCAGCAGAAACAGCATGGGGCAGGGCCACTCAGCCCCCCACTATTGCCAAGGCCTGCACAGGCACAGAGTGAGTCAGAGGAGGAACAATCTGTGCCTGACCCAGTAAGCAGAAGAAGGTGTGTCCAGTATACCATGGCCTTAGCAAAGAGACAATGCATAGCACATACACTGACAAAGTAGGGACCCAGGGAATGACACCTCTCTCTGACTCGCACATACAGTAAAAGGGATGCCAAACATGACACTACCTGTGCTCAACCATGTATGGGGAGCGTGCTATGTGCATCTGACATAGGCAGCCCTCCAGCACCATCCTCAATACTGGCATAGCCACAAGGTAAATCACTCTTCTTACCAAATGCCGAATGGAGTAGTATGTGTTGTTAATTGTATCTATGGTATGGATGTGGCATGCAAGGGAATCGGGTGGCTGAATGGGATGCCAGCAGATAGTAGACACCTATAGTGACTGCATGAGATCTGTAACAAATACTGGTGTCACCACAGTAGCCAGTACTACACATGGTGACAAAGCCCACTGCAGGAAATGTGCTGGGCCACATGTATGTCCATATGACACACACATGTCAGTCAGGGAGGCTCACATACCCAACAACAGTCTCAGCCAGCAGGACAGGTGTAGACAAACACAAACAAAAGCTGTGCTAAGGCCTCTGAATGATGGCTATGGGTAACCCCCCCCCACAGGCCTACACAGACAGACTAAATCAGGTCAGGCAGTGGGATGTTAGTTCTGAAGGGTAAGAAGTCAGAAACTGATATGTAGGTCAATTAAACCTAAGACCTGTAGTACACTGATATGCCTCTAGCCAGCATGTTAGGTTAGAATACAGAATGAAATGGAGTACATGACATACCAGTACAGTCATAGCAAATGTTTACAAGTGTCAGGTGTGCCCCCCCAATCCTATGGAGAAATGTAGTAACAGTCTGGTGTGCCCCCCATCAATCCAATGTGACACGTTGTAACAGTCAGGTGTGCCCCCCAACCTATGTAGAAATGTAGAAATAGTCAGGTGTGCCCCCCCAACCTATGTAGAAATGTAGAGTCAGGTGTGCCCCCCAATCCTATGTAGAAATGTAGCAACAGTCTGGTGTGCCCCCCAATCCTATGTAGAAATGTAGTAACAGTCAGGTGTGCACCCCAATCCTATGTAGAAATGTAGCAACAGTCTGGTGTGCCCCTCCCAAATCTGATGTAAAAATGTAGTAACATGTATGTGTAGGTATAATACCAGTGGAGCACAGATTACCCGAGGTGACCAAGGTAGCAGGATAGATTGCAGCATTTGTACAATATGCAGGTATGTGTGTGTTAGGTTGTTGTGTGTTTCATATTGTGTGAGAGTAGTCAGTATGTATGCATAGTGAGGTTTGTCCTGGTGGCCATTGCCCAGTACTGCCGATGACAGGGCCAAGTCCTCACAACTGCAGTGCCAAACATAATGCTCCCCAGTATAACACATTCTAGCAGTAAGCCATTGTAAATGTATGGAGATAATATGTGTCACCATCTGAAAGATGGACATGGCATGACTGTTGGGCCAGATATACAAGCAGTACACAGAGGAAAGTACACCAGGCAGATAGTGTATAATGTGTAACCATTAAATGGACACACCCCTGGAATTGTACATACAGGTTTGCAGCACATCATCTAGGCTTGTAGTAGGGAATACCGATGTTGTCTGGCCAAACACTCGCAGATCACAAAGGTCGTAGGAATAATGTATTGAGAAACAGCTGATGTCCCTGCACAAGCCAGCATAAGTGGAATGCCCCATACATATCTGTGAGTCAGATGCAAGTAGTGTCCATAGCACACATGCACCCAGCTCATCCAACCACCACCCATAGGTACCTCCCCAGTCTTATCCCTTTGTTGGGAATGGGTACAATATGACCCCCACCTGTGTATGGCAATAGTGAAAGAATGCAGCATGCAGTGCAGGTGTCCCATGCAGGTGTGTCCCTAGCTGTAAGCAGCACCCTGCCAGCATCCACACTACTTGATCAATACTAACAGTAAGTATTGACATGTACACCTAGCACACCTACCCTGTCACACCGGGGGAATATACTGTATGGCAGTCTGGTATTGTAGGACTGAGAATGCAACAGCCTGTTGCAGCTGGCCAGCATCACTACCAAATGGCCTAGAGTCCTCTGCCAAAAGCCTGTGCTACCAATGTATGTTATGCCATGGACTCCCAAATAACAAAATAACACAGTCCACAGAACCCATATGCAAGGCCATGTGGACAAACCACAGTAACATGTCCACCATGTCCTACTGCATGAACTGTGGACCAACACCAATACACTGCTGAGATGAGGTGATAACTATAGGGAAAGTATCAGATAATGTTTGCATAATGCATGTAAGAGGATAGAATAATAGGGGAGGGAGCATGGAAAGCATGGAATGTGCAAAGTCCAAAACACAGCCATGTGCAAATACTATCCCTGGCTGCAAACACAAAAATGGGTGGCTACAAACCTGTTCATAAACCACAATAGGGGTAATGTCCTGACTTATGACCCCTGCCTCTAGGTAACCTGTGTGAATCTGTACAGCTGTGAGGTATTGCCACAGCAAGATAAGGCCATATTGTCACGTCGATGGATGTACTAGTATGGGATCCTCTGCCACAACTGTACCACGGTGGTGAAACAGTTACACAAACCCAGCAGCAAGTGTCTGCAGTTCCCCCTCCAGAATGGCATTAGTTTGCAGGAATATGTAGGCATTTGACCACAATACTGGACACAGCTGCATTCACCCTATGTTCCCCAGGATATCACTGCAAGCACAAATGTCTACCTGACAGTACTTGATGACATAAAACATCACAGTGTATAACACTACACATGTCTGATAGCTCTGCTAACACCAGGACCATGTAGCAGAAGCAGCACAGAAACAATTACCTACAGTATCCACTATCCCTTACCCAGTTTAACCCAATATTGTCAACTGATCTGCAGATATCCTGCAGAAACAGTTTGCTAGCTGTAGGTGTAGAACACAAAAGTCTGCACTGGAGTACAATCTACCTGGAATGGATCCACACATTCAGTACAGAAGGGCATACTGGACATGCTCCCACAATTAGATAAATGAAGGCAATGTCAGACAACAAAATACTGAAAAGTCATACTGGGCATGCTCACACACTTAAGGAAATGAAGCCCATGTCTGGCAACAACAGTGGACCAAACATATCTGACAGTTGCAGATGTTAGTGCATACACTCCTCAGTATGCACCAGTTATGCTTTGCACACACATTGGATAGGAATACACACATTTAGCCAAGGACAACACACTATAATATGCAAAAAGTATACATACATAGATGTGTGGAAGAGAGTGACAGTGACAAAGAGCCTTCCATCATGAGGCCTGTTCCACCCAGCACACAGCCAAATGGCTATAACCACATGATGTGTAAATGTCACTCACCATAGAAATTAGCCTCTGGAATCCCTCAGCATTATAGACTCTGTGGTGCTAGTGCTGACTGTGCAACATGACTGTACAAGGCAGTAGTCATCTAGCAGTTGTATACACGTACCGGCAGAATATAAACCTGTGTGTGCCCAAGTGTGGTGTGTCTACCTCTAGATGAATGGGTTATGGCCCATGAACACACACTGCCCTCCCCATTGCCCTACTATGGCAAGCTTGCTGATGTCAGTCACTTTGAAATACACCTTTGGGGAAGAGATATCCCAGTAATTTCTGTGGTGCATCCTATAATGGCGTAATGTTGTAGTGTGATAAACTAGTTTGGTAGGAGTTCTAATCCCAGAAGTGGCAACTGTGTGTGTGCAGGGATCAATGCTTTTTAGGCAAGTCACACTCACTACAATTCAAATGCCCTACTTTGGCAAGCCTGTTGATGTTAGTCACTTTGAAATGCACCTTTGGGGAAAGAATAGCCCAATAATCTCACTGGCATGTCCTATAAGTGCGTAATGCTGTAGTGTGATGTAGGAGTTCTATTCCCAGACATGGAAAGTGTGGATGTTTGTGTGTGTGTTTATTTGTCTGTGTAGGGAGAAATGCTTTTGAGGCCATTCACAGTCATTACAACCTCCATTGCCCTTCCTTGGCAAGCCTGCTGATGTCGTTCACCTTGAAATACACCTTTGGGGAAAGAGTAGTCCAGTAATCTTAGTGGTGCATCCTATAACTGCGTAATGCTGTAGTGTGATAAACTAGTTAGGTAGGAGTTCTAATCCCAGACATGGCAAGTGTGTGTGTGTGTGTGTGTGTGTGTGTGTGTGTGTGTGTGTGTGTGTGTGTGTGTGTGTGTGTGTGTGTGTGTGTCATTCATATCCTGTGTGGAGGTGGCTGTGAGTGTGTAACAACTGAACTTACTGTGGAGTGGGTTTTGCAAATTTCTTATATGCTGGGCCTATTATATGTCACAATGTCCACCTTGCAAGGATAACAGATGTCAAATAGCCAAGAGGCTGGGGTGCCAATCCATACCCTTACATGTGACATCAAGGCCTGGCGAGCATATTAAGCAACCCTTGTATTACCCAGAGAACACTCTCAACCCATGTCTCATATGCAAACACACTTGCCTAGGCAACAACTGCTTTGTTGGTAGTACCCTGCATATTGCCCACAGAGAGTAACCATGGTGTGATTGCAGTGGACTACAGAGGGCATGACATCCTGTCCCATCACTACAATAGGCACATAACTGCAGTCAGTGTACCTTCACTATGTTCCTCACTGGAAGCCTGCAACAACTTTGGTGCCATCAAATATAACCCACAAAGGACATACCATGCCTTAAACACATGCCCTGTATGGACAGATGCCGCTGAAACCAGGGAATACATGTACCATGCTATCAATGTCGGTGCAGAGTCAACCTGGTGTCCATTACCAGCTCCCGCCACATGAGGCCAGGACTGGCACATCTGATGATAGCAATCAGTGTACACAACATGGGCCAGACACCCCAGGTACAGTTCTACATGTCACTGAACATGCATGTGGGATGTGTGCACATCCCAGACACTGTCCATGTCATGGACTATAGAACACTTGCATGGCAAGCATTGCACAGCACTGGCTACACACAATAGGAACCCAGGTGACTGGATGGTGAATACAATACCCACCTGTGTGGGCCAATCCAGACACTACACCCCTGAGCCACACTGCAGACCATTGTCATGTGGCCTGATGCCAAGGTATATCCTTTAACTAGCCTTGTACAGCCTTCTGGCACAGTCAACCACTACACACCTATGAAGCAATGCACACATGCACGTCAGTACTGCCACTCTGTGTCTGTGTGTGTGGACTATAATGCTTTCGACCACATTCACACTCACTACAACTCCCACTGGCCTACTGAAGCATGCTGTCTGATGTCAGACACCTTTACATACCCTTTGCCCATATATCATCCAGAAAACCCCAGTGGTGCATGTGATACCTGTGCATTACTGTATTGTGGCAATCTAGCTAATTAGGAAGTCTATTCCTGACCCTGCCAACTGTGTCAATGTGTGTGAGTCCCTGAGAGATTGGGGCTTTGTTGACATTCACACCTGTTCATGTGCACAGGCACGTGTACTACATATGCTTTATCACTACTATATCACTGTTCCAGATGTCACCCACCATCAGATATACCTTTGGACAACTCACCAACATGTAAGCTATGTGGCACATGCAATAACTGCATAGACATGTGATAGCAATATGTAGTCAGTCAGAGGGTTGACACAAACATGCTTAGGTTTACTCTCCCACCCCTCCCTGACTTGTTTTGTCTCAGTCTGTCTCTCTCACTCCCTCTCTGGTGGATGTGGAGAAGTACACCTGCTTTGCTTAGGCAGCAGCTTGTGTTTTCTAAGTGATGCTCATGATCAGCTGATGACCTCTGCAAAAATTGCAGTCCACCTCTAGTTGATTGCATGTGGAACAGCTGTGGTAATATTCCCATAGCGAATTACATGGAAACACACTCCAATATCTAGGAACATCATGTTGGTGTTGGACCTTTCAATTCACTGTGAGCAGGACCTCAGTTTGGTGTTTGGCAAACAGTATCACAGATGGTAATGGGATTTTCCTCTAACAACATACACCGTGGAAACAGGCCAACAGACAGGAGGGGGATGTGCCAGACATGACTACAGAATGTAAGTGTTGCTCTTCTGCATTTGGAGTAATTTCGGTTTAACAGGGTGTTTGTGAATATGGCTGGTCTACATTATTTAATACCTGTCATGACAGTGTTATGTGTTTGAGGAAACTCCCATCTGTAGGGTTATCTACAGACTGGGCAGTGTGTGGAGCCTTATGTTTCTTGTGTTACTCACAGAACACCTATCTGAGAACAGCAGAATCATAGTGTGAGGACTGCAGTCAGTACATGGTGACAGCCATGAGAGTTATTGACTCCATATCCCTCATAGGACATATGTCACAACAAACCCTGGTACGACAGAAATGTATGAGGTTATCACAGCAACATGCCAATATTGGCCCAGTGTTTTTAGCTCCAGCCACAAGTCTGTCAACCTTTGTACATATGTCATGCAGTAAGAGGTGCATATTTTCTGTACACCATTATTTATTGACATAATATCTGACAACAAGCCAGTCAGATATCAGACTGCTAGACATGTTATGTATAGTAGGGGTTATTTCTGAGGACATAACCTGGACATTCTATGGTTGTGTGTACAGTACTGGGGTCGGTGTACTTATGGTGATTGTCAACAGTATGTGTATTGAGCATACGTACCTTGGGCTGTGCACAGACTGTGGTAGATGCCATTGTTCTTGGGCCTGTACTATCTGATGTTACATGCTGCTCCAGTGTATGGTACCCTACTGGCTCACATGTCTGTAGGGCCAGATACACACGTGTCCCATACCACAGACAGGCATTGGACCACAGTGTGTTGTGACCCAGTGTATGTAGGGTTAGTGTGTGAGTGGCACATATGAGGGTGGTGTTTATCAGACAGTTCATATAGTGTCATATTAAGCTTGCATACCATATGTGGCTGTGTTCACAATGGTTGTGGGTATGCACTTTTTCACAAGTGTCTGTTACTCTGTGCTGTGACATGTGTGTAGAGCCTGCTATATTTGCAGGTACATGTATATTCCCCCATACAAAATGCAGTCCAGTGTTGTGGCAGTCTGCCTGTAGTTTGTGCAGTGCTTTGTGATATGCCTAACAGCTTAGTGTAATTACCCAGAGTGCTATGTCCAGCTATTTGCAAGACATACTGTTGCCAGGCTACCATAACTGTTGTGTATTTCTGACAAAGCAGTGGGATTATGTACAGATGTATGTCACTAACTACTGGATAGTATGTGGCCATGTGACCTCTGCACCACCAGGTATTATGTGTCAGGACAGACTGGCGTGTGTGAATGCATAAACTGTGTGGGCATATGTAGTCCAGTATTTACGTGATATACCCATGTACATGGCTATTAACATCCGCATTGTGAGGCATGGTCCACATGTCTCGCATGAAGGGGATTTGTGTACACCTCTGGACTGACCAGAAAGTGCCAGACACTCCACATATATTGGTCATATCTGTGCTGTAGTCCACAGGATCATTGCTGTGCTAGCAGTGATACTGTACTATGATGTCCTTAGGATGTCTGTCAGTAGCAAATGGCACATGTCAAAAGCAGATGTGACCTCCCACACACAACATGTCTGTCAAGACAACCCGTGTTACAGTAGCAACAGTCTACATATATAGCTGCAATACATACATGACATCCCCTTGCACTAAGAGGTTGGGACTATTGGTGCTGACGTAGGACTCCACTCCATGTTCTGGACACATGGTAAACATAAATATATATATATATATATATATATATATATATATATATATATATATATATATATACATATATAGATAGATAGATAGATATTTACACATATACATATCTATATACATATATGGATATATATATATATATATATATATATATATATATATATGTATGTATATATATATATATATATATATATATATATATATATATATATACACACACACACACACACACATATAACACCTCAAATATATACATATACACAGCAATATATGTCTACACATATACAGATATATAGATATATATGCACATATAGTTAGGGATATCTACATATATATTGACATAAATAGGTATATCTGTACACATAGGATGTGCATACAAAATATATATATATATATATATATATATATATATATATATATATATATATATATCTGCAGAGAGATCTACAAATGGCCATATATATGATGCACTATACAGATGTGTAGACATACATATGTGTGAATATATATGTATATGTGCATGTAGACATATATCTGCATATGTATATGTATGTATCCATATTCCTGTCATATCTAAACATCACGGTTGTGTATATCTTCCCAGATGTATCTCACCATATGTATCTGATATGTGTACATTTAGATATAACAACATATGTGATGCAACAGTAATATCAATAACAGGTATTACACAATTGTGGAAATCAAAGCAATTGTTCAATACTATTCAATATGTGTAGTGACAGGACTGTGTATTTTGTTGCTGGGCAGAAGAAGGGCTGTTGAATACAAAGTGGTTAAGACAGTTTTGAGCATCTTTAAGTGTGTTTGCTCGGGTTTGTGCGAAGCTAAGTGGTGCTAAGCTATGGTTAAACATACAGGCATTTACACCATGTAGGTTTCGCTTACCAGTGCGCAAATCTGCTTAGCTGTTATATTGCAGCAATGCTGACACCTGCTAAGCATGGCTCAGCCCTGGTAACCAGTGCTCACATCCCAGTCTGATAACATAGCAGGGTAATGATATCTGTAATAAGTGTATGTAATGCCATGTACAATACATGCATCTATGTGCTGTCATTACAGTAGCAAGTGGTGTGAGTGACATGTCTGGGACACACAAGTTTATAAGACCTGTACAGCACTGTTATCCATGTGAATGTGTTACATACAAGGGTAGTAATCCGCTAGGTGCTGTCACACTGGCATGCAGTGTATCATTGTGGTACTACTGTTGATAGTGCTTTCCCAGGCAAGAGTAAAGTGCTAAATGTACTACTGACAACAAGCACACCTGCAGGCATAGCTGGACTTTGAGACCTCACTGCCATGTTCCTAGTGTGTGAGCTATGTCACAGTATATATCCCCTACTGGATAATGATCTGACATGTGGAAAGTAACTGTAGACTACCGTCTGTACAGCACATGTCAGTGTGGGCTTCCAACATGTAGTAATGGCATACATATTGTTGTCAGATGTCTATCTGTTGACACATTCATCCTACTGCATAGTTACTTGATAAGCTGATGTCTGTCAGTCCCTGTACAGATGTACAGATGGCAGGTATCCAGCTTGGATACGTACAGGCAACCTATGTTTGACTGACACTGACATGTCTGCCCAGCTGTGTTATAACTGGCACATATAGGAGACAACACTCTGTATGCACCACATGCCACGGGTACCTCTACTACACTACAACAGTCAACAGAACATGCTTGGGTACAGGTCTCCATCATAGACACTAATCATGTGTTGTAATACATGTTGCATACATGTCAACTGGATCACCTCAGTGGCCATTTGCAGGAGGCACCCAGAAGACTGGCTGATGTATGTCACTCTCACCCTGAGGGTCACCACAGTGATGCTTGCCAATAGATTGCCTGCTGGCACATGGCAGGTGGCACGATACCACTATACATACATCCCCTACACTACCCATCTCTCCATAGACAATAGCCAGGTACACACCTATGACCACCTTCAGCGATGCACCCCAGTACTGAAACGTGTACGTGTGCATTACTAAGGACAGCAGTGTCTGTGTGTTAGTACACCTGTAGCTGCGAATACCTTGAGGGTGTTCACAACCACCTCAACACCTATTGCCATAGTAAGATGTGGCTGCTGCTGTATCGGACATTACATGTACCCTGTTATGTTCCTCTCCCTAATGGCTACATGAGCCTTGCAGTACCAGCACAACAGTGTTGTACAAATGTGGATCAATAGGCATGGGATACCCATTGAGTTCTGGCAAGTGTGTGTATGTGTGCATGCCTGTATATCTGTAGGGTACAGCATCACAAGGCCACATACTCTTATTACAATACGGATTGCCACACAGTAGTATGGATAGTGTTGTTGCTGCCCATAGGTGAGGCATGACAGTGCAACATCCTACTATGCCTGTGGCATGTGCATTAGATGCATATCCCTGTAGTACCACTGTTGGGATGTACAATGGGTTGTATCACAGTCGTGGGCAATGTGTGATGGTGGGTATGTCAGAGTGTCATCATGGGTTCCAGTGAGTACAATATCCACTGTGGGATGTGGGTGATGTGTACACTGTCATTACACCATGGTACACCCGGTATATGTCCCATGTACCACTGTATGGTGACCACTGTCACCATCAACCATACTGCTAACTGATACCACAATCCAGCCCAGTTATGCATGTGCTGTGTGCAGCCTACCTGTAACACATTGGACACACTGACAAGTTAGTTAGCACCGATAGGCCCAGTTTTCTCGGATGTGTGTCTGCCTATGTGTCTGTTAATGTGTATATGATGGTATGTCACACTATGTATTGTCCATATAAAACCATTACATTCCCATTACAATACTGTACATGTCTGGGGATCATCTGCATGTAACATATAACCTGGAGCACACCTCACTCTAAACGCTGTGTGGTGTGTGCAATGAAAGCCACACACTTTAATAACACTACATACCTAGGTAGGGGTCTAGTCCCAGTGTTGCCAAGTAAGCCTGTGCTTGTATGTGGATGGGTCTACATCAAGTTGCTGATTATACATGTCCCAGCTGGTCACCTGTCCATGTGGCACAGGCAATAACTGTTTTACAAATGTGCCATACCCCTTGTGGAATATGACTGCAGACCATCCTCCTGCTGACACATGTACACCTACAGCACAAATGGATAACATTATGGAGACCTCAATCACTCAGTGTTACTAACAGCTATAATGCAGCATGGCTGGACAGCTACACTACCTGACATGTATGTATTAAACATTACTCCTGACAACATGTTACACTGCAGTACATTGGTACACTGTAGTACAGTCACCATGTGCATCAGAACAATATTAGCATGTCCCTGCAATGATATTATGGATGACAGGGATGTGGCACAAATATCATCATATGCACTGGGTGTGTTGGTTTGCCAGAGACCAAGGGTGGGCCATACGTTAGACATCATGTGTGTGGGTGAGAGGTGTAATTAGTTGAAATGGGTGTGGTAATGTGGTGTGTATAGGTATGGGGTTGCCCTAGGTATGGTTGTATAGTGTGTGGGTATGCATGCACACAGTTCTGCCATGTGGCTGCCCTATACAGGTGTTTCTTGGACAGCTGCAGACCATACCTGCCAGGGTGTGCAGTTCACAGCCTCCAGACATGGACACATGGACTGTGCCTGCCATAGTTTCCATGGGCACATCCAGGTACAGGCCTTGATGTGCTACTCTCCCCTGATGATGACAGATGTACGCTTGAACCAGGACCCTCCTGGGACTGGCCAGGGCCACGTGCACATGGCCTGCACTGGTGTGGTGTGGACAGTGCCCCCCTGCAGTGCTGGGGCTGGTACTGTCACTATGGGAGCGCCTTGGTGTCCTAGAATGTCCACGTCGACCGCCAGCTGTTAGTGTTGCTGGCCTACATCCATGTGGCCATTGCCATACTCCCACCACATGTTCAAGCATGGACAAACCATGGTCAATGAGGCCCACCATCTCAGCCAACCGTCTATCCATGACCTCAGTATAATCACGGAGGGCACCAGACAGTTCATGGAAGTTGTCACTTGCAGATGAGAGAGCAGCCCTCTGCAGCCTCAGGCCCTGTCTGGTGTACAGTTCCATACATGCCTGCACCCCCATGACAGTATGAAACATGCACCTGGTAGTACCAGTTGTGGTGCTTCTGCCAGGGGCATGATGACCAGCGGCCCTACCACAAGCTCCCCTGTACATCTGCCTATGTGGTGCCCTGCTGGACATCTGGCTATGCCTGCTGTGACCAGACACAGTAGGCATAGATACCACACTCTCCTGTGCACTGCCACCAACCATCAACTGTCCCTCTGCTATGGCTACTGGTGATGGGGTATGTATAGGCATTGTAACTGTGTGTGGGTTTGGGGCGGCTAAGAGAGGGATTTCAAACAATGGTGCAGTTTTGGCCCCTGACAACCCTGCCTGTTCCCCAACAGTACTATCATCATCTTCGGTGTCTGTATGGACACCAACATTAGATTGCATGCAGGAGGGACCCTGACCCACCTCGCCACCTGTGGGGGAAACAAGAAACACACTTTAAGATCTGTACAGCATTGCATAACAGTATACACACATACACACACACACACACGCACACACACACACACACACACACACACACACACACACACACACACACACACACACACACACACACACACACACACACACACACACACACACACACACACACACATTCCACCTTAATACCCACCTGTCCCTGATTTACAGACAGCCCCACGTTTATTCACATAAGTTCCCCATCCTGCATCACACTTGGTAGCATACATTCATTAATACCACTCATTAACGTATCATCCCTCTAAATGCCTAGACGAGTGATCACAACACAAGACCTGTTACTCCATTACCTCCTTGGCTTGAGAGGAGTAGGTTTTACATGGCCTCACTGGTGTCATCAAGTGTTCACCCTGTATATGTCTGGATATCTTGAGCATGGCCCCTATATGTTAGGGGCTATTATGTTCACTCCATAATGTCATGCACTGGAGTGTCATACATAAGTATTGCTCAGTGCATGCCATATCTGCTGCTCAATCAACTTATCATGTGGACAACAGTAATATATGGATGCACTCCCTGGTGTTGTCTAGTAATTCCCCAATGCATCTGTAGTGCTGCATACATGGGTAGTCATTCACCTCTCTGCTGATTGCAATATTAAGGGTATACCTGGTGTCTACTTTCCCTCCCAATGCATGTTCCATGCAACATACCTTATTATACTATCAGCTGTCCTGTGATTACATATCAGACAAGTATTGCTGGTGTCTCATGTGTCAGTCCATGTCCATGTACTGCACAATCCCAAAGGGAAGTACTGCCGTATGAACAACCCCACAATCACACATGTGCATACATGGACACCCACATACACACACACACACACACACACACACACACACACACACACACACACATATACAGGTGAGGTTGCACAAAGATAGTACACACAGTCCTCCCATTACCCATCTGTCAACATGCATAACATATGGTACTCAACAGCATGCAGTGCAGCTATAGTCAATCCATGCTAGCAACAGTATACATGTGTGTGATGCATGAGATGTGTTAGTAGGTGATGATGCTTTCCCTGGAAAACACTGCACCCATGTACACAGTATTGCTGCACACCTGTTCTGCACCCTGCCATGTACTGTACACCAAACCTCACAGGTGTAAAAACCATTGCTGAATGTGTATTACTGTGTCAGTTATGTCTGCTCTAATGCTCACAGCCCCTATGTGCTTGAGCGGTACACACCTGGGATGATATGTGGGCAGATGTCATATGTGAATGCCTGATGTCTGGTTTATAGATCTCAACATCAGCAGTGCATGTATGACAAATCTAATACTATTACACTGACAACCGTCAGACCTTACCGTGACTATGGGGAGTGTAGATGCCCTAATTGATATGATGCACTCTTCCTTGATCTGTCATGGGACCACATCAGTGCATATATTAACAGTACATAAGCCTGATATGTGACATATGTCCTGTACATTCACATGCATTGTCTAAGAAATGTGTTAGGTGTGCAGATACTGACTGCAATGCATACACTCTGTGGATACATATGTGTGCACGCCCTTATCATGACGGTTTGTTGCACCCATTGTTATGTGTACTACAGCAGTCACTATTCCTGACAGGGGTATACTAGAATGGGTCATCTGCATTTGCCAGTATATTTTCAGTCTGCCCTACACATGTCCCCCATCTCTGCATGATTGCAAGGTCTACTCATGTGCACATCCCTTGGAGTTCACACACTGCCATCACTATTGCTATGTAGTTAGGGTTACATCTGCCACAGTTCCTGAACTTGTGTTCAGATACAGCCATTCTTAGCATCCTTAGGATCCCTGCTGCAGTTTACTGGTGTGTCATGCTGACACACCCTCCCCACCTTCAGCCTTTTTACAGATGCTTGACAAGAATGGTCTATACATGTGTGTCACTTTGCAGTATCCCATAGACTGAACACCACGTGTAAAAACCTAGTCCCAGCTAATAATGTGGACCACAGTATTATGTTATGCCATAGTGTAGATCTGTAACAGTTGCCACTGTACTACTGGTATATACACTGTTGTACTGTATAAGGGTAATGTTTCACACGTCCCTACTGTAGGCCATGTGTCCCACCATTATGTTCATGCCTGTGGACATATTTTGCAATGACAGGATGTTAGTTATCTTGCAGGTGTCTGACATAACCTTCAGATACCCAATCATGGTCACCACTGTGATGCAGTGCATTTAACAGCAACAATATGTGAACATGTACAGCATGCATTATAGGTAGGTGTGTTAGATGTGTGCATGGAATCCCAACCCACAATTTCCCCCCAAGAAGAGATACAATAACCGCAGCAACAACAGGAACTAATACTCCCATCATGTAAAGTAATACTGAATGTTGAAGGAGATTTTAACATTTTTAACTACATGGAATTCCATATTGATGAGACTTTAGTTGAACTGTTTTTGAAGGGGCTTACATTTGTACCGACTAACAAATGTAACCTTGTGGAACTACTGATTGACTTTAAATTGTTCATCCATAAGTTAAATTTGACTGTACTGATGGGGAATTCCTCATACAATAACAATGAATTATGGGTAGTCAGTACATTTAACCCACCATGTAACCCTATTATCAATATGTTTGAGTTCTTATGTGAACATGAGTTCAGGCAGATAGTGGTTAACAATAAAAAGGAAAGAAATATTGAGAATATAACTACAGAAGAACGGCACTTGTTAACACTATTCCGTAGCCTCCCAATCAGGTTTATGAAACCAGACAAAGGAGGGGGTCTAGTAGTTATGTATAAATAAGACTATAATATGAAAATGGTTTCAGTATTAGAGAATTAGTATTTTAGTATTAGAGTATTCAGAGAAGGAAACATACGAAGAAATGAGTTTAAACCAACTAAACACAGCATACAATGGAATTAAAATGTTTATTAGTGACTTATTTATAGACGGCTTAACAGATGTACACTTAAACCATTACCTAACCATGCTGTCCCCTAAAATACCACAGGTGTTTGGTATACCTAAAATTCATAAGGGGTTGATTGATCCACCTTTAAGGGCTTTGGTTGATGCTAGACAGTCCATTACATACCCTTGTGTGAAAGTTGTAGACTTGATATTGAAGAAATATGTGGAAAAAGAAAAACAAATTTGTAAAGACTTGTGGTCCTTTTTAGACTAAATTAAAACATTAACATTTAACGAAGAATTCAACTTCCTTACAGTTGATGTATGTGATTTATATGCATCTATACCCCAAGATTTGGGGATAGAATGGGTTGCTTAGTTCATAAAAAGTAAGGGGGCAACTGAAAATCACAGTAGGTTAGTAGAATAACTGTTAGATATTATCCTGAAAAACAATTACACATCATTTAACAATAGATTATTTCTTCAGAAAATTGGACTAGCTATGGGGTCCCCAGTAGGAGTGAGTTTTTCTAACTTGGTGATGGCCTACTGGGAATCCAACTATATTTTCCATAGTCAATGGAAAGAGAAAATTATTTTTTATAAAAGATTCCTGGATGATATCTTTATAAAAATTAATGGAGAGAGTACTACAGTGGATAAGCTAGTAGAATTTTTTAACTCAACAGGTATTTTTCTAAAATTTACTAAAAATTTCCAAGAACATAAGATTCACTTTTTAGATGTGGAACTATGTAAAAACAGACAAGAAGGCAGATATACTGCAAAAATCTATAGAAAGAACACATACTCAAATTCTTTTTTGCACTTTACCAGTTCCCACCCCTTACACCAGAAAAAATCAGTTGTGAAGGGACAACTGGTACGTGCAGCTAGAATGATAAGTACAGAAAGAGAATTTGAGGAGGAATGTAAACTGCTGTATGAAATGTTTACACATAGAGGTTATCCTACATGGTTCCTATTAGACATCTTTCATGAAGTAAAAGTGAAAAGGAATTCAGGCATTTATAAACTGATCTTGGATAACTGTATGGTGACATCAATAAATACCATTAATACTGAAGTAAAAGATACGGTTCAGGAAGAGAGGTCTATTACAACACCTTTTGAACAACCTATGAATATCAATAATAAAATTTTTTTCTCTTTCGTTTATTTTTACATATAGCCGTGTAGCAGCAGACATTCAAAAAACAGTAAGAAAATACTGGTACTACCTGTCAATAGACAAAGATATATTCAACAAGATAGGTGAATTCCCTATTATACCATGACCCCCCATTAATACTCCAAAACGTGCACGCTGATTGGCCAGCGTGCACGTTGTAAATCAACTTATACTAATGGAAAAAGGTCCAGTCGCCCGGACTTTTCCCATTAGTATAAGTCTTTTTTTAAAACACTGTCTCGCTATGTTAAAAGAGTTTAACATAGCGATACAGGTTTAAAAAACGCAACGGAGATCTCCGTTGCTTTTTTTAAAGCTGTCTCGCTATGTTAAACCCGTTTAACATAGCGAGGCAGCTTTTAAAAAAAAAAGCAGCGGAGAAAGCAAGATCTCCGTTGCTTTTTACTGTTTCGCTATGTTAAATGGGTTTAACATAGCGAGACAGCTTTAAAATAAGCAATGGACATCTCCGTTGCTTATTTTAAAGCTGTCTCAAAACAGTAAAAAGCAACGGAGATCTTGCTTTCTCCGTTGCTTTTGGCCACAGCTCTGATGTACTGTGTAGGCATGCGCAGTACATCAGAACTGCCGCGGATACCAGACAGCTGCGGAAGGGCAGCAAAGAGGCATTATACAATGCCATTATTTAAGAAAAGTAATTGTTTCTTTTCTTAAATAATGTCATAGTATAATAGCAATAACCACGCCTGTGGGTAATGCGATTTTCAGCGGTTGTCTTTGTTTGGTCCCTTGGCCCTCGGGACCAAACCACGCCAATGGGTAAATCGCATTACACCCAGACGTGGGTTATTGCTATATTATTACATTTAGATGGGGTTTCAACATGAAAAACTTATTAGAAACATCTTACAAACCTAAAAAGAACAATGCAGGTACACATAAATGTGGAGCATGTAAATACTGTAGCTATATAGACAGCGGGAATTGTTTCATGATTAGAAAAGAATACATTTACATTTGAAAAATATACAGGTGTAATACAAGATCAGTTGTATATTTGGCCCAATGTCAACAATGTCCAGCATTTTATGTCAGTAAAACTGACCGTCGATTGAGAGACAGGATTTATGAACATGTATATGCAATTAAAAAGAGGAAAACCGACAATGCTTTAGCTAGTCATTGTGACCAAAATGTTGAACATAATTTTAAATTCAAGATCATTTCCCACATAAGCCAAACTATAGAAAACAACAACAAAAAATACACAGACGACAGTTTAGTTAAACTACTCTTAGAAAGAAGTGAACTTAACTGGCAACTACGTTTAGAAGCTAGTAATGAACCAGGACTAAACTAAATGTGCTCCATAGCATGTGTACCGAAACTTAAGAGTTTACATAGATGAAAGGGACCACTAATTAACTAGTTTTTGTAAGTTTAATTATAAAGACAAATAAGTACTACAAGCTATTGACTAAAACAATTTTTTGCTAGAGAAAGGGAATATTGGATCATTTAAGAATGGATTTTCTCTTCTGTAAATAAAGTCTAACATTATGTGCATATATTTTTCTCTTTACTGCTGACGAGCACTTTTACAGACTATCCATATTCCTAACTTTACCTGACATGTATGTAAGATATAAATATTAATACATATTTCAGTTTAGATAGATAGTTTGTTGTAAGAACTTTCATAACATAACACGAGTTTTGCATGTCAGAAGACAGGTCAGGTAGAATCCAACAAAGAAATAGTGGGTTACTCACAGTACAGTGCACAAGGTTTATTGTTTAAATTGTATTTTTGTATTTATAGCACTAACTTTATAAGTAGCCAAGTAATTGACTAACAACTTTAAGCTTAAAATCTAGATGTCACCTATGTAAAAGTAGACATCATTGAAAAATGTTTAACAGTAAATGGTTGCTGATCAAACTAATAACTATTTACTAATCATTGACAGTTTGTACTGTATACATTATTGTAAGGAAAGGATTTATAATATGGGCAGATTTCTGTTATTTATTGTATCGTTTTTCATGCATTACATTTTAAATATTTTAAACAATTTTATGCAGTAATTGCGCTCACTTGAGCAAAAGTAAATATAGCTTTAAAACTTTTAAACTGAGAACACTATGACCTGATAGGTCAGTTTTACAAGGAGAGGTTACTTAAATAGGATTTTAACTTTGGTGTGTTGTCTGAAGAAGTCCGGACGAAAAGCACTTAACATTGAATTGTTCTGTTTCATATGTTTGCAGCCTTTATTACTAGTACTTGTTAATACCTTTTACACTGTTTATATGACATTCGATGTTCAAATAAAACTTCTGGAAGCACTACTGCCGTTTGCAGCTCAGTGCTGTTTTTTTTTTTTTTGGATTTAACCTGCATAGAATATACCATAGCCATTACATGCCCGGTGTATTGGCAAGCATGAACATAAACCATACTCACCAGCTACAGGCTGCCGCTGCTGTATACCAGTGGTAGAGGAGAAATATAAGTGTGAGAGATGTGATGTCAGTAGCCACAGCTGTGGCATTGCTACAAGGTGGGTGCAGCATTACAGTACATCAACAATACAAGTCCACAATACTAGCGCTTACGCACATCTGTTTATTACTACTATGCAGCAACAGACTATATATATATATATATATATATATATATATATATATATATATATACATATGTGTGTGTGTGTATGTATATATATATATATATATATATATATATATATATATATATATATGACATCTCACATATGCATGATCTACCTGTACAGATGCGGATGCATACGCAACAGTGGTCTACTGATGTCCCCTGTGGCCTTACCTGCACACTCCTCAGGTGGTGTGTGGGTAACACCCACCTCCACAATGGTCTCTGCCAGTTGTTGGGTGTGCGGGTGGGCAGGTGCCATGAGTCGGCGCGGAGCTCCTCAACATGTGTCGGGGGGATGGATGGCATGACCCCCCACTGTTGTGAGCTGATCCCCCAGACTATAGCAGCACGCCGACGGGCATTGCCAAGCAGGTCAGTACAATGATGCCAGACCTGCTCATAACTGCAGTTATGCAGGCTGACATCATTGACCCTGTGGACTAGATCATTCCAAAGTGCAGTTTGCTTCTGCTGGTTATGGGTGGCCCTTTCAAACAGAACCGGATAGTGCTGTATAAGTTGGTTCAAGATTACCTCATTTTCCGCCACTAAATACCCAGGTAAATGGCCGTGGGACATCTTACCTGAAAGACAAAGATGGAAACAGGTCTGAGCAACTCATACAGCAAGGTTACCATAGTTCTTAATACACATCCCTGTCACCCCCCACAATATCAGCGACAACAAACTGTTCACACAACTCAGTGGGTATGGCTGCAGCTTACCTACCATTGGGACATATATTGTATTGTACCACACTTTGTGCTATGTGTTTGTAGCCATGTTCCTAGTGTGGACACTATCATTGTTGGTTTGTTATGGACTATTTCACCTGCATGCCATTGTCAGGGTGACTATTGTTCCATATATGCACATGGTATGCTTGCTATGTGATAGCTGCACAGCTGTCATTCTGTGTTATTGGGAATATCTATTCATGCTGTTGGACATGTTCCGGGATTGTGTGGACTATTACTACCCACATATGTTTATAACAGTGACATGATAGCATGTTTAGGGAATAGTTGCCAGCTGAACCACCTCTCCAACCTCATCTGGCCATGTTACCAGGCCACATCACATGTAGGACCCACCCTAGGGCCTCCTCATCTACTGGTCCAGAAATACCTTCAGGTGGAACCACCTCAGTGAATGTTGTCCCCTCCCGGGGGCACACACAGACATGATCCTGTCACCCAAGGTCAGGTCCAGGGTCTGTTACATAGGGGGCTCCACAGAAACTTGTGGGATGTGGTACAGCACCTTGAGGCACCCAGTACACAATCAAAGGGTCCACATGCTCCTCCTGCTCAGCCTGCAGGCCAGGCACCTTCAGGGCCGTGGAACTGCTGTTGTGACTGGCAATGGGTGGGGGCCTTGTTCCCATTGTTTCCATATGGTGGCTCTTGGGGCTTCCACATCACAGACCAAATGCACCATCCAGGGTGTTTACCAACCACTTGTGTCATATACCACCCCTGTAGGCTGTCTTCTATATCTACCAACCTGAACCACATTCACAAATATACCTGCTATCCTTCCCCATACTCCCATTCCCTACTCCACAGATAAGGGCAATGTTGTCCCAACAAGGGGTTCATATGTGACATACCCGTCCATGTTGCACACAATTACAGTTGTATATATCTGTGTGTATTGCTATGTGTGATGTTCCCTATAGGGGACATGTATTTACATACATATGTGTATGTGTGCATTTATATATATGTAGACATACACACACACACACACACACACACACACATATATATATATATATATACATATATATATATATATATCTATATATATATATATATATATATATATATATATATATATATATATATATATATATATATATATATATATATATATATATATATGTGTGTGTGTGTGTGTGTGTGTGTGTGTGTGTAGATATATTTTATGTTGTATATGTGTGTTTATATATATATATATATATATATATATATATATATATATATAGGTATCTGTATATCTGTAGACATATTACATACCTATATATGGGGCACATTCAGACATCAGGTCCACAATCTCTAACTCTTCTTCCTGCACAGCTGCACTGTTCTGCCTTGTTACAACACAGAGAGGTGCCACATGTGGACACAGCCTGACATTAGGGGGGTATATATAGGGCCAAATTGCAGGTAAGCCTATTTTACACACCTACGGCATTTCAGCATGCTGCAATACATGTTAACCTGAGCGTCCTGCAAGTAGTGGGCTCTGGAACCCACGTGTCCATCATTATGGCATTACTTCCACCACCAGCTATTGGCCACAATAGAATACATCTTTTCCATTGCACAACACACACTATGTTGGTTTACATCTTGTCAGTCATTGCTGCTCTGCACAGTTGATTAGTGTGGTCCACTACCCACAGGGACAGACTCTTTTGTCCATAGCAGTTGTTCAGCTGAACATCATTACAACAGCAACACCTGATGGCACATATATATCATTCTACATCATCTATCCCAGTATTATGGACCAAGTACTACAGTCAATTACATGCATATATACTTCACATACCTGTTGTGGGTATGAGGTATGTTGTGGATGGTTTCCTTGTAGGAGTTTTTCTTTCTGGTTTTTGTTGTGGATCTGGTTTCTCTTTCTCTCTCTCTCCACTCTCTGTCTCTCTCTCTCTCTCTCTCTCTCTCTCTTTCTCTCTTTCTCATACACACACACACACACACACACACACACACACACACACACACACACACACACACACACACACACACACACACACACACACACACACACACACACACACAAACACACACACACACACACACACACACACTCTCTCTCTCTCTCTCTCTCTCTCCAGTAAATGGATTGAGCTGGTTGGAATAGATTGCAGCATGGCTTTTGTAGGTAATGCACATGATCAGGTGATGGCCTCTGCACCAGTCAGTGTCCTCCACTTGCTACCTGCATGCAGCATGCTGTGTAGTACTTCCAGTTACCACTGTCATGACAACCCACTACTATAAATCCCTACACCATGTGGGCATGGTCCCGTTACCTTTTCTATATGATGGACATCCTTCCTGTGTGTGCACAGCAGTGTTACAGACAGCAGGTAGCAATACCTCTTACTAGAGAACTTGCACACTCAGGCCAGTTACATATTTGTATAAGGTTCCGGAACTACAGATAGAGTGTGAGTAGTGTTGTTTTATGCATTGTATAGCACCAGTGATACAGGGTTTGTGTGTAAATACTAGTTTAACATGGACTGCAGTCTATGTGCATACCTCTCAACTGTGGGCCTATCCACTTGATGGCCAGAGGTGTGCCTGTTATGTTTTGTCTGTCCACCACACAGGTCCTGTGTCATATATATCACTGGCAGTGTGTATGTTGAGTGCTATCAGTACATGGCCACATCCATTTGTGTTTCTGACTTCATATTCCTGACTAAGGGTATGTTGCAGACTATTCTGTAACACCAGCAAATTAGTGTATGACAGCACTATTTCACACATGGGCCTGTATTCCGGCCTCTGTCCTCCTACATACCAGGCTTTGTCCATATGACATACTGTCAGGGGTTGTTATGTAGTGGCCTGTGAGTATAGGTTCATGGTACTAGGATATTGGCCCTAGGGCCTATAGAAGCCTAGCCAAAAAGGTACCCTGGCTTCCGCCACTCAAGAAAATTATTTCCATGTGCCCCTCTCAAGTAGAGCCACAGAAGTGATCCCTGGGGTGAATTTCCTATTTCCCATCCAATCATCAAGATTTTTCTTGAAGAGTGTTAATGAGGAGCTCTGTTTGACATAGATAGGTAGTCTGTTCCAGAGTATGGGAAGTCTCTGGGACAGGAAGCTATCCCTCCAGCATGTTCTGTTTATTGTGGTGACAAGGTTTAGGTACCTACCAGCATGTAGCTCGGAGGGGTTGGGATTTCTTTAAGTGGAGCATGTCCAACAGCTCTGGGTTTGACATAGCTTTGTATGTTAGGCAGAGATTGCCTCTGAGTAGGCAATATGCAGTGGAGTAAAGCTGGAGTTTTTTTAGATGGCATCTGTTTGAGGCCAGTAATCCTCTTTGTAAGGTATTTCTGTGGCCTCTCCAGTTGTTGTAGATGTCTCGTGTGGTACATACCAAAAGAGGCACTGTACTCTATAATGGGTCTAATGAGTGATGAGTAGAGGGGAACAACAAACTCTTTTTTTCTGGATGAGAAACCTTTTGTGAAGAGGTGTGCCATGTAGAAGGATTTCCTGACCACTGTAATGATGTGATTATCAAAGGAGAGACTACTGTCCACCTGTGTCCCAAGGTCTCTTATCACACTTTCAGTGTTAAATAGACTGCCACCTATGAAGTACTTCATGGGTACCAAGTTTTTACCAAAGGGGATGACAATGCACTTTTTGGCATTGAGCTTCAGGCCATGGCTTTGACACCAGGCATCTGTCTCAGTGAGGCCCTTTTGTAGGATGTCCACATCGTTAGGAGTTTTGTTTATGGCTCCTAGTTTGCAGTCATCTACAAACTTCATTAGCCAAAGGCCTTCTGTGTTAGCCTGTACTTCAGAGAAGTAGATACCAAACAGGAGAGGACCCAGGACTGAACCCTGTGGTACTCCACTTGTCACTGGTCTGAAGTCAGATTTGGAGTTTGCTACTTTCACAGTGCAGGTTCTGTCCATGAGCTAGTTGGCAACCCAGCTTCTGACATAGGGATTTATACCTAGTTTAGTGAGTTTATTGATAATTCCAGAGTGGGCTGTTGTGGCCCCCACACACATTGTGGGGTTGGGTCCATATATGTGTGGGCCTCATCTGCACAATACATGTGTGCACTTCTGCAGTCCAGAGGTCAGTGTATGTAACAGTGGTATATGCCCCTATATGTCAGTCTATGGGGGGAGGGATGCACCATAACTGACCTAGGCTGTTACAACATGTGAGGGATATCAGGGGTAAGCTGCCTTAAGGTACCTGGATGTACATTACCATACAATTCACCTTGGGAAAATGCAGGCCTACTGCTTCCTGCCATACATACTGTTCTGTCAGTGTGATTGTGATGGTTTCAGTTATGCCTTGTTATGTAATAGATACATCCCATTATGTCAACTGAAGTCTTTTCCCCCTAGGGAACAGAGTGTAGATAGAGGCTGCTGGACTATACATCTGCATTACTTACTGTTGATTGATTGTTATCGTGTGGTGCAGTCTGTATTTACTGTTGTATTATTGAAGGCCTTGGCCTGGACAGCAACAAATGTTATGCTTTCCAGAATACTGTATTAACTGATCTGTTTGAGAGTTGCATTAGTCTGTTTATATGTATTTCAAAGGCTAAACAGCTATATGACCTTTCATATACAACTGTAATAGTACACAAATAAAGCTTTCTCATGTATGCAAACCTGTGTGTGGTGTTATATCCTTTGACCTCTCTGTGGGTATATGTTTCAGACAACAATTATCTTTTGTATGGGTGACTCATACAGTGTCCATTTGGTAAGGTGGCAACTGTAGGAATACTGGCTGTTCTGTATGGTGTGCACCCTCTAAATATGTATCTTCCTATACATATCTCTGTGTGTCTGTGTAGTTACATATATACCTAGATACACACACACACATATATATATATATATATATATATATATATACATATATATATATATATATACACACACACACACACACACACACACACATATATATATATATATATATATATATATATATATATATATATATATATATAATATATGTATATAAATATATGTATCTGCATATATATGTGTGTGTATGAATCTTAGGAATGTTTATTGCTTCCACATTGTACATTCCTTATGATAACCAGACTGTACTGCATGATATGTTATTGATACCAGCCTAACATCACACAGGTGGGATGAATTACTGTTAACATCTTGTGGCCATATTGCCTCAGGTCCTGGTTATGGGACTTGCAACAATTGGTATTGTATTGCAGGGCAGCCCTGTTTGGCTGTGGGGGGGGATAATATCAATACGTACAAGACGTATGTAGCTTGGGCCCCCTCTCCCCCATTAATGGTGCCTGTGGTCATGTATGTATTTATGTTCTCTTTTATATCTATAGCTAAATATCTGTATATACATATATAGATATATCCCAAGAGCGAATAGGTGCTCGCTCAGACAAACGCGGGGCTTGGAACTCAATGTACCATCACCAAAACCAGATTCCAGCACTCACATTCTTTCTGCAACATTTCCAATGTAAATCCACAAGCTAAAGCACAAAACGAATGCTAAATTAAGTGTTAAAGATTTATTCCAAGCGCAAATGCACAGAGCAACCATTCAGGTGATCTTCACAGTGGCCATACTGCTGCAAACACAAACCGGTTACCGGTTTCACCCCCTGGTGTCCTCAGTGTAAATACACAGAATGGAGATTCTGCTTGCATAAGTACACATGCAAGTGTTACTCAATCAATCAATTTAATGAAAAAGAAAAAGAACAGGAACATTCAAACTTAATAAATAAACCCTATGTTCACAAAAAAACTGCTTTGAATACATGAAACAACCTGATATGCATCTATATACCTACACATATTACCATATATAAATGTATGCACATGCATACATACATAAAAAATGCCTATAAAATACATATAAACATAGATAGTAATTCATATGTAGCATATGTTACATAAATCATCAAAGGCAAATATGAAACGTCATAAGAAAATGGGAGGTGTCAACAACAGGCAATATGAACCACTAACCAGAATATATAACTGAGTGACTCTTAATTCTACTAAGGGACAAAGAAAAACCCCTTTTTACCAAAACCTAATCCTAATTTATAAAGCAAACCTACCAATGGCCATTTAGATCTGGTTTATAGAGTGTCCCTAATTTAGTTATCCACATCATCTCTTTTCTGTCAAGAATTTCATGTTTACTTATATCGGACAGTCTACTACCCTTCACCAAATCAATGCCCAGAAAAGGAATTGCGCCATAGTATGTACCAAACTGTGTTTAAATAATGCACTCCTCTGTCGCTTACAGCTGATATCACTTAAATGTAGTGCAATCCTACTCTTTAGGCTTCTAGAACTTTGTCCGATATAAAAAGCCCCACATTGACATACTGTCATATAAATTACCCAGTCAGTACGACAGGTAATGAGATATTTAATATCAAAAACCTTTGGGGTATTGACAGATGTAAAGGATTTAGTATGAAGCATAACTTTACAGTAGACGCAATTACCACAGGGGTTACTACTCCTGGGTAAATCCCTTAAGGTGTCCCCTTTCAACTAGTCAATCTGCTTGTACTAAGATAAAGATTCACCTAAATTTCGACCCCGCCTATAACTGTAAAAACAGTTATTCTCCAGGCATTGATCAAAAAATGGATCCGACTTTAGTATATCCCAATGCTTAGAAATCACATTCCTGATTCTAAAAGTATTGGTAACAAAATGTGTAACAAATCTGATTTTTGAAATGGCAGGTGACCTATCTCTTACTTGTGTTGTGTTCAAATTCTTATTCACCAGGAAATCTTCTGTATTAAAATTGGATGCTATTGTTTTATTTCTCAGAATGTTAATGCCAGAATAACCCCTCCTCACAAATCTATCATCCATTTTATCCAGTTCTTTTTTATAACAGGTGTCTTCACTACAAATGCGCCTCTCTGAAACTGAGCTTTCGGTATGTTGCTCATAACATGTCTAGGGTGACAACTGTCCACCTGCAAGATGGCATTTTTAGTAAAGGGTTTCCTATAGAGATTCATCTTCATAGTACCATCTGGGTTCTTAATCACAGCCACATCCAAAAAAATCAATGCTATCAAGCTCAATTCTATCAGTGAATGTTAAACCAAATTGATTTGAATTCAGATATTTCACAAAAGCTAACCAGTTCTGGATAGTGCCAGACCATATCCCCCAGCAGTCATCCAAATAATGCCACCACATGGTAAGTTCTTTCTTAAAAGGACAAGAATCGCTATATATAAACTCCCTCTCAAAATACCCCATAAGGAGGTCCGCATATATAGGCACAAAAGTTGTACCCATTGCAGTTCCCATCATTTGTCGATAGCACTCACCATGGAAATAAAAGACGTTGTGCTCTAATACCAACTGCACCAAAGTTAACAACAAATCACTTTGTCTTGGTTGATGCTTACCATACATTTCTAACCAATAATTTAATGCCTGAATAACTCCACTATGTGGTATATTCGTATATAGTACCTGGACATTGAGGGTACAAAGATAGGAGGTTGGGTGTATCTGCAGATCATTCATTAAGCATAAAAAGTTGCTAGAATCTTTTAGCCTAGCCCTGACCAAGCTGAGTAATGGCTTCAATTCATGCTCTAAATACACAGATAGGGGCTCTGTTAAAGATCCCCTACCTGAAATGATAGACCTACCTAGGGGGTTCAAAATAGTTTTATGTATTTTGGGCAGAATATAGAACCGTTGAGGTATAGGATTACTAACAAGAAGCTGCTTAAATAGGGATTCTGGTATATCCCCATTCAATTTGACACTCAAAAGAAATCCAGCTATCTTTCATTTAAAATCCAAAGTAGGATCAAGAGGCAGGCTATAATAAAACCTGCCATCCCTCAATTGTCTCAAAGCTTCTCCCAAATAATCATTTCATGCCCCCCCCCCCCCTTGTCTGCCTTGACTATTACTAAGTCTTTATTATTTTTTATCTGTATCAGAGCATTTCTCTCAAGCTTGGTCAAATTATCACCAAATCTTCTGAAAATAAATTTTTGATTAACATGTAAATCATGTAACACCAAATCCTCAAACAGTTTCACCCGAGGGTGATATGGTGGTTGGAAGTCAGATTTCTTAAAAAGAAAACCATCAGAAGCAACATCAGCAGTATCATTGTTATTAGCTTTAGCATTAAAAAATATTTTAAATTTAAAGCTCTGCAAAAATGCTTAAGATCATTATAAACATCAAACTCAGAGATAAAGCATGAAGGTATATAATTGAAGCCTTTATTTACCACACTTTTCTCATGCATAGTTAACTCATAGTTACTTAAATTACTATGAGATTATCCATCTCAGCATCATGGCTATCAATTATGTTTGCATTAATTCCCTGAATGTTTGCTCTATGTTGCTCCCTGGTCTGCCTTCGATGTTTGAGTCCACCTCTTCTAAAGGGTCACCTCTTCCCCTAGATTTTTTGTGGACCGGGGATGATAAATCTTCCACAAATTCAGCTTCAGTATCAGTACTAGGTGGGTTGGATGAAAAGTCAGATGCACTAGAGTCAGGAGTGCCTTCAGCACTTCTAGGAGGCTTCAAAATAGATTCTTTTCTGCTTAAATTTAGATTGTCTTTTAGTAGTATCTGAGAAGCGCACTGATCTTTTAGTGGTTTTCCAAGAGAAAATTGCATTATTCGCCATATCCCCCAAATCTCGCTAAAACTTCTTGAGTTTCTTGTCCCTGACCTCATTTTCAAAAGTATTCACTTCACTTAAATATGACTCATAAGTCTTTTGATAGTCCCTCATTTTCAAATTGTTGCAAATTTTCCAAACATTCATCAAGCTTTGCTTTAATATCTAGTAGAGAATGTTCGTAAAACTCCACTAGCAATTCAATAAACATTTTAGAAGTAGTGCATTAAATCAAATGCCATTTTGTCATAAAATCATCATTTTCTTTGCCTACCTCAGGTTTTAAATAAACCCTTAAACCTTGTGGTGCCATTTCTGCCTTAATGTATGCCTTGAGCAATTTAATATGCCATATTGTTGATCGAAATTTTTTAGTAAGCAAAGTCAGTTCTCTGAACATCAGTTGCATATTTTTAACACGACTCACCTCCACAGTGGTCTCCATTCCTTTAATAACACTGTGGCCCTCAAAACAAGCCACATCATCCTTATCCAACAGCAAATTGCTGAGAAAAGCACGTAGGTCACCTCCCGTAGCTATGAATGTAGATGATCAATCAAAAAAACAATTTCCCAAGTCAAAATAGACCAAAACTTCAAAAAAACTCGAAAAAAGGCAGCACACTAAATATATTATATCCCAAAAGTGAATAGGTGCTCGTCCAGACAAATGTGGTTCTCGGAACTCAGTGTACAATCACCAAAACCAGATTCGAGCACTCGCATTCTTTCTGCAACATTTCCAATGTAAATCTACAAGTTAAAGCACAAAACAAACAAGTGTTAAAGATTTATTTCAAGTGCAAATGCACAGAGCAACCATTCAGGTGATCTTCACAGCAGCCATACTGCTGCAAACACAGACCAGTTACCAGTTTCGCCCCCTGGTGTCCTCAGTGTGAATACACAGAATGGAGATGCTGCTTGCATAAGTACACATGCAAGTGTTAATCAATCAATTTAAAGAAAAAGAAAAAAAACAGGAACATTCAAACTTAATAAATAAACCCTATGTTCACAAAAAATGCTTTGAATACATGAAACAACCTGATATGCATCCTTATACCTACACATATTACCATATATAAATGTCTGCACGTGTATACATACATAAAAATGTCTATAAAATACATATAAACATAGATAGTAATTATATATATATATATATATATATATATATATATATATATATATATATATACATATATATATATATACTTGCATATATAGATTGCTCTCTCTCTCTCTCTCTCTCTCTATATATATATATATATATATATATATATATATATATATATATGTATATATATATATATATATATTTATATATATATATATATATATATATATATATATATATATTTATATATCTATATAGATGGAAATATACATACACACACACGTGCTATTATAACCTGATAGTAACTTTTTTGCTGACTGTAATGGGACTTTGTTACATTTTATTCACAGAGGAGCTTTCCTCCCCGGGTCTATGTCGAAAATGAGCCAAAAGCTCAGTCAGACTAACATGGTTAACACATGTAAAATAAATAAATACATAAATAAATATATACATCCACATGTTTAAATACATTTCCTGTACTATTTAATGACTGTGCTGGATGATATGTTTGTGAAAACATCAGGGCTATGTATTTCTGACATGGCTTGGTGGTAAACCACTTTTGCTATGGTGTACAGGGTCCTGGGTTCAAGATTTCCAGAGGCTGTTTATTTTGTTGCTGGACAGAACAAGGGCCATTGGATACAGAGTGATTAAGGAACTTTTAAGCAGTTGTAAGTGGATTTGCACAGGTTTGCGCAGAGGTAAGCACTGCTAACTTCCGGTTACAGTTTCTTATACTCAGCTTCTAAATTGCTTAACCTGTGTAGGCATTGCTTACCCCTGCTCAAACAGGCTTAAACCCGCTTACTATGTAAAAACTTCAAGAACAGCAGCAAGAAGAAATCCCCAACTGGCCACAGCACAAACACAGGTTTAATAAAAAACTCAAAACTCCAGCTCCTCAGCTTACAGCCTTCCAGTAGTAATACAAAACACACAAGCTTTACACAGACTTTATATAACACCATTCATCAATTAATTATTCAATTACATAGTAATTGTTCCCAATTAATCTCTAAATTTAAGCCTACAGGTACCATAGTATTGAACTTTAAAATATAAACAGATTATTTACCAATAAGTTTGTCCTTAATGTCACATATTTCACCAATTTTCATAAAAGCTTGCTCTAAAACAGAAGCTTTTAACAAAGAATGATCAGCATTATGAACTGTTTTGAAATGCATTGCAACATTACTTTCTATTTTACCATTCTTTATATCTCTTATATGTTCCTGTATTCTTACTTTTAATTTCCTTTTGGTTTCTCCTATATAAAATAAATTACAAGGACAGCTGAGAGCATATATTATCCCTTCACTGTTACATGAAACACTACCACCAGGAGATAACTTAATACCATTTATTTTCTTAAAATTTGTAAGACAGAAACATATGAAGCAACCACCATAAGGGCAAGTGCCCCTCATGGCAGGAATTATGTGCATTGTCTCATTAGGCATAGAGAAATAGCCACAAACCAACAAAATCTTTCAAACTTTTTCCTCTTTTTGTAGGAAATACAAGGACTATTTGTTATTATTATCTCCAATTCCATGTTCTGAAGTAAAAATTTCCAAAAGCTATGAAATATTTTATTAATCCTATTACTCAGACTATTATGCACTGAAACAAAATATATCTGATTTTTGCAAGATTCAGTATTATTCCTTTCTCCATGCATGACATTTTGACACTGATTTAACCCCAGTCTAAATGCTACAACTCTATGTAAAGACTTCTTAACCACATTGTAGTTATAACCCCTGTTAATAAACATGTAAAAAGTGTACCTACACTCTCTTACAAAATCCCCCCAATCACTATAAATTCTGTGCATTCGAAGAAACTCCCCATAGGGTAGGGCTTCCAGCAAATGTTGGGAATGAGAACTAGCCCCATGCAAAAAATGGAAATGATGTACAAATTTCCTATATACTGATGTCTTAATGCCCCCACCTTTAACACCCTCTAGAACTAAATCAAGGAAATGAACCATGCTACCACACTGTATGTCATCAAATTTCACAATATAAACATTTTGTTCTAAATCCAACCGAAAATTCATAACATTATGCCTACCACCTTTACAAACATAAATTAAATCATCTATGTATCTGTAATAGGCAATAACATTATTTTTCACAAACTCATGCTTATACAAATATTCAAGCTCAAAAAGTGCCATGAACACATTTGCATACATGGGGGCAAAAGATGCCCCCATGGCAGTACCCTGCAACTGGTAGTATACATATCCATCAAAGACAAATAAATTATTTAACAATCAAAATTGTGTAAGTTCTATTATGTAACAGGACAGGGGAGAATTGCCCAAAAAATAATTCAGGGCTTTAATGCCATCCTGATGTCTAATAATAGTGTATAAACTTTTCACATCCATAACCACATAGTACATATCACTACTCCACTTAATGTCCTGTATTCTGTCCAAAAAAACAAGAGTCTTTTATATAAGACTGAAACTTCATAACATCAGACTTTAAATATTCATATATAAGTAAGCCTATATTGGTCAAAAAATATCTATGGGCACCAACAATAGGACGACTAGGAGGGTTCTGCAAACTTTTATGTAATTTAGGCAAACAATAAAAGGCAGGTAATTTACACCCACCCGTATCAAACTTTCAGTCAACATCCCCTTGGGTCAAATAACTTTGTCTGACCCCCTTCTCTAATAACACCTTATATTGTGTCATAGCATTATTATAGTCAACAATGTGACACTTTCTATAAACAGCCTCATTCCTTAGATGTTCATAACACATGTTGACATATTGTGTATAATGTCAAATAACTATTTTGTTCCCTTTATCAGATGGCTTAATTATAATATATTTTCTTTGACTTAAATCAACCAGTGACTTTCATTCAGCCCTACTCAAATTATATGTAACATGTTTGTGTTTATCAAAACTATCAAACAGTTGTATTTTATGATAGTTAAGCATGGCAGAAAACTGTTTTATTGTCTCGTTAATATTTACACCTGCTAACTGCTGCTTAAAAGTGCTCACTCCCGCTTACCCTCGTGCTAATTTTTTTAAAAGAAATGAAAAAGGGTTGATAGGAAAGTGGTGAAAAAGGGGCACAAAGATGGAAAGACAGTAGGGAAAATAGCTAGGGATGTGCAGGAAGGGTGTAGGGAAGGTCCACAGCTGCCCATTTCTTCTATAGCAACAGCTATGCATACACTCTGAATTTGGTGATAGATTTGGACACTCATACCCCTGAGAGAGGGGTGAGGACAACAATAATATGTTGTTAAGCCAATTAGACCAGATTGCATGTGTCCAGTGGACACGTGTGAAATGGACAGCTATGTATGGGGCGAGATTTTTTGGGGGGAACAGATTGCCCTTTTTTTTTCAGGTGAGAGTGGGATGTTGGGGAAGGATAGTTGGTATATTGGGGAGGTAGTTTGGGTAGGTTAACAGACAAGACAAACAAGACACATACAGGGGCAGTATATGACACATGTGGGGGGTAAACACCTTGATGGGGAGGGGTGTTGGGAAATCTGAAGCCCATGAGCCCCCTAGTGGAAACAGTAGGACTGAGGTTCTCACCCATGGGCAGTCACCACTGCACCTTCACAGCCCCGAAAGTGGCTGTGCTGGGGGCTGAGAAGGAGAGCCAGGCCAACCCTCTAGTTGTGACACATGGCCCTCAAGCTGGTGTAGCAGATCTCCAACCTCCCTGCGGAGCTCGCTACACACCACAACCTGGACCTGGCGATGGGTGACAGGTTCCCCTCTGTGCTCGCTCGCAGGGGGAGTGAGCCACATCCCCTGAGGTGGTTCCACCCGAAGGTGGAGCAGGACCAATGGATGAGGAAGTCCCGGGTTGGGCCCCAGATGTGCTGGTGCCCGGTGCCATGGCTAGCTATGGTGGGACAGGTGGGTCCACCGGGACCAGCCTTCCCAAACGTGATATGGTGTTTAACTTTTATCAATATATGTGGGTTAGTAATAATCAACACATTCCAAGATTAGGTATAACAGCATGCATAGATATTCCCATTAACCCAAACACCAGATATGGAACAGTTGCATAGCAAACAGAACACATGCGTTTATGGGACCACAGTGGTTATTACAGCAGCACGCAGGTACATTGATGGCAGCATGCCACCAATGTGGGAGTATTTCAACATAGCACATACATAGAAACAGATTTAAATAATTATCAAACAACAGGACATATGTCCCAACAGTAGAGTTAAGTCAGCACATACCAATTGAGTTGTGTATTTAGCTTATTGTTGCAGATATGGTGGGGGAGGGAGATGTCAATTCACAACTAGTATATTCCTGTAGTTCGCATTACTTTCCTAGTCAGTGCTGTGATCTCTTCCTTGCAAGTATTAGTACACTACCCTATTGCCTTAGTTTGGACAGTGGTATGGCTGTCGACAACTATAAACATGAACTGGTTTTACCTGCAGTATAAACCTCTTACCTGGTATACGTGTGGAGGTATTGTTTAACACTACCTAACTGTTTCTACACATACCCCCAGATTCCAGGTTAATGTTATGCACATACCTGTCCATCTCTTTTTGCACACACTCTGGGCATGGCTTCACCACATGCAGGTGAACCGGGACATATTTCGACTATTGCCCTCTTAAATCTTTAGTGACTTGTACAATGACAGGTTTGTTTTATTTGATATTTTCCAAATATGTACAGGTCTGACAGTCAGTTATAGGACATGAAATGCTGCCTACATGTCAGAAATTGGCACACTGATATGGCAGGGGGCAGGGTAACAGCCAGCAGATATGGGCCAAATAACTGGACATTCTGGACATTTCTCCACACTTGTGGCGTATGATTCTGCATACAGCTTACTGCCACACCCAGGATTTGAACCATGGCTGTGTCTGCTAAAAATAAGACACTGTCCATCACAGTTGAATGTGCTATATAGGTATTGCTGTGTATTTCTTGTCTGCTTTCTGTTCATAATTCTCCTGTGGTTTTACATTCTGACCTTGTAATTACAACACTCTTATACAGGATTTCCTAGACAGTTGTATTATGCAGTACAGTGTGGGTGACAGTGATGAGTAATACCTTATTATTCTGAGCAACTGCAGCACTAACAATGTCATACAATACCAGAGTAAACAGTACCAGTACAGGATATCAATCTTTTATTTATAGGTACAGTGTTCGTATCTGACAGACCTGTGGGAGCAATGTTTGTTAGCACTACCCGCCTGTTGCCACACAAATTACCAGTTTCCACATCAGTATTATGCACATACATCTCACTCTGTTACTGTACACACTCTGGTCACAGCTTGACAACATGGGGGTGGAGATGGGACATATTTGGCTACTTACTCTCGTAACATTTTGGGGGGTTGCTAGAGTAACAGGTTTGTTGTTACAGATGTCTGACAATCAGTTGTACATCTTGTTTTCTGCCTAAATGTCTGGGATCATCTCACTGATTTGCCAGGGGGACAGGGTGACAGGCAGGAGCTATGGGCCAATTCACTGGACATTCTGGACACTTGTGGGGTATGATTCTGCATGCAGCCTATTATTACTCCCAGGATTCGAACCATGGCTGTGTGTGGAAAAAATACAACAGTTCATGTTGCAGTTGAGTGCGCTGTCTGGATTTTGTTGTCTGCCTTTTCAGTGTTTTCTGTCTAAGTCTCTCTCAGTTGTACTATTTGACCTCTTGGGATTACAACAGTCATATACAGACATTCCTACACAATGTATTTATGTAGCACAGTGTGGGTAACAGTGCTTACTACAACAGTACTATTAAGTGATTGCAACTCTACATTACCATATGATACCAGAGTGAACACATGCAGTCCAGCAGCTGGACCTTAATTGTCAGGCAATTATGCTTTTATTTACATACAACCTATATGAGACTCTTTCTGCCCTATTCTCTGGTGTATGCAGTACATGCCTTAAGCAATACAGGTTTTATACAGGCAATTAACTTACTACTACTTTTAGATTTATTTCCTATGACAGTACATGCAAGAGTATTACTAACCTGCCTCACGTCTCAAGCACTGCAGTCTACAGCCATGGGCTTCCTAGTTCATAGCCTGCTCACCTGCCGCTGTGAAAGACATAAGAGGAATATTTAGCCATACCTATCCATAATATACATGAGCTGGCAATTACTAAACAGGTAGTGGAACGATACTTACGCACGGCTGGGACTTCCACTGTCCTCCTAGCCTCTTGGATCCACTGATCCAAGAGATCCCCCTTTCTCCGCTTCAGGCTGGCATAGTAATGTCTGACCTGCTCACCAGTTCAGGGTATGCCAGTGGCACTGGTGAGGTCACGGGCAAGACGGACCCAGGCTTCCACTTTGTATTGAGAACCCTGGTACTGGCCCTGCAGCAGTCTCTGGTCATGGTCTTTCACAAGGAGTCCTGCCATGACTCTGGACTCCTGGATGCCCCAGTGTTGTGCCCAAAAGTGCACACCCTCTCCCATTCCAGACATAGTGCCTACAAGGAGAAGCTACAACCAGTTATGAGATGTATTCCCACCTGTTCAGTTTAAATAGGGCCAGTTTCCTGCAATTTGTCATGATTGGATGGTTTTGAAAAGGCGAAGCTACGAGCAAACCTACTTACCTAAGGTTGGCATTGCTTAAAGGGGTATACCAATGGGCAGACTGACCCCAGGATTCATGAAGCTTGCACCAGGCGCAGGAGTAGCGTCAGCGAACTAATGCCAAATATGGCCGCCGAGCGATTCAGGTATGAGCTGTTTCCATGTGCACTACCAGTGTACACCACAGCTGTGCAGCTCCCGGCACATGTATGCTAATTACCCCATGCGCAGCAGTGTAGCATGCAAATGAAGGTATATAGCGATTCATGAAGTGGTGCAGGAGCAGCATAAGCATGCAGAAATGTAAACAAAAAAAAAATGGTTTACATTTTTTCAAACATAAAATCGGAGCCATGACAGCAGATCAAACTCACGTATTATAATGTTAATATATGCCAATGGCTAAATATATAGCCAATGGCATAAAAAACATGCACAACACATAAAAAATAACATTTAATATCATGGCCACATTAACACAAAGTAAAATCGTAGTGCATCGGTGCACAAACAGGATCAAAATGAAAATATATTTAGATGTAATAACAATGGCACGCATGCTACACCACAACCATGGCGCAAGGGTTGCTAAGGGTCGTTACAGTGTTCTGCGAGGTAACTAGGAATTAGTAGTCAATGCCATGCAAATGAGTCAAGTAATACTGATTACAAAATCCCCACAGGCATAAGGATGTACCTCACAGCTTAGCGGTACAACACCGAGGTATGGCCTGCAGATAAAGATGGCATCAAGAGAGGGGTGCATCACCTTAGCTGTAAGCACATTGGACCATTGCTAATCCAGGTTGCCTGTTGCTAAGCAAAGACGCAGGATAGAGGTGTGGAAGTAGCCATAGCTTTGCTAAGCTGAGAGCACACAAGGTAAACGAAAGTGCATGTGAATGTGGATGAAAACACGCTTGAAACCTGGTAAACGGCTGTGCATGGTGTGCACCACAGCTAAAACAGAAAGGATACTGGAAGGCAATAAGGAAATGCTGCAGCATGGTAATTGGAGTACAAATAAGTAATTAACACCTAGGAACTCAGAGTGGGCCATGGACAACAGCTAACAAGGCTGCTAGCAGCTACCTGCAGAACAGGAAATGGGAGGTGCCGTACTGCAAGAAGAAGAGAACTGTCACAGCAGAACAAAGCAAACTTGCAGTAGATCAGCTACATAACACATTTCGCTACACAATCCTGGGTTGGGAAAGTACAAAACAAGAAAGCAGGCAGCTGGATGCATGCTTGACAATGGGAGGGGAATTGGGTTGAAAAGTGAAGTAAAGGGCAATAGATGAATCATGGCAGCCAAGCGTAAGTCAACACTAAAGGCCCCACAATAGCAGTACCTGCTGTAAAACTCATAATTAAGATACCCTGCAGCTGGAATTGCACATGCACACCCAATTACACCAGCAGCATCCAATGAACAATAGTATAAAGTGTGAAAGCACCTCACGCACACTTGTGTATTCCCAGACACTCTGCACCATTGGTGTATACAGACAGGGAACTTTTAATATGTACATGTTAGGGGCTGCCATAGCTTTGATTCACCAGCATGTGTTGGAGGCTGATGGTGGTGTGGAGGATGATGCTGACAACCATCTCAGGCACCAGAGGAGGAGAAGAGTGTTCAGACCCAGGGTAACCTGCCAGGGGCTACATGATCTGGAGATAGTAGAGCATTACAGGGTGGACAGGGACACTATACAGCAACTTGTTGAGCTGTGCCGGCCATGCCTCAGAGCCAGAAATAACAGAGGAGAACCTATCCCAGTGGACATGAAGGTATGTGTAAGCTTGAGCATACTAGCCACAGGTATTTTTCAAAGGCCAACTGGGGACATCATGGGGATTTCACAGGCATCAGCATCCAGGGTACTCCACCAGTTCCTGGATGCCATGTTACCACATGCCAATGAGCACATATACTTTCCCCGAATGCAGGAGGAGTTGGCCAGCAATATGCATCTCTTCCACCATGTGGCAGACTACCTGGAGGTACTGGGTGCAATAGACTGCACACACATACACATCAAGACACCACCCAGTGAGCAGGGTAGGTGCTACATAAACCGCAAGGGATACCCCTCCATCAACTGCCAGGTCATGTGCAATGCCCAGGAAATTAACATGGATGTGTGTGCTGGCAGCCCGGTAAGCTATCACGATTCCCACATCTGGCATGCCTTACAGCTGTATCAGGTATTTGCCAGGGGGGACATCCCATATGGCCACTTGGTGGGGGATGCTGGCCATGCACTGGAACCATGGATGATGATTCCCATCAGAAATGCACACACACCCATGCAAGAACGCCATAATGAGGCACAAGCAGAAACCAGAATCATCATAGAGCGTGTGTTTGGAATGCTGAAATCACAGCTCCATTGCTTGGACATATCTGGTGGAGCCTTGCAGTACTCTCCAGGCACGTGTGCCCACATCTTCATAGTATGTACCATGCTACACAATATGATCCTGCGGAAACAGCTGAATTAGGGACAGAATGGTGAAGGCCCTCACAGCCCACCACCATTGCCAAGGGCCCCACAGGCACAGAGGGACTCAGACCATGAACACACTGTGCCAGCCCCAGTAGGCAGACGGAGGCGTGCCCAGTATGTCCATGCCTTGGCAAAGAGGGAACATATAGCACACACCCTGACAGTGTAGGCACCTACAGACTGACACCCTTCTCCACCTGGACACACAGCAAAAATGGATGGCACACACCCACAACCACCTGTAAATTGTCATGTATAGGTGGTCTACTGTGTGCATCCTACATAGGCAGCCCTCATTTATTGTACACACACAACTGCCATTGGCACACGGTAAGTCAATACCTGAACAGTAAATTAAGCTAACAGCATGTGTCAATACTGTATGTATAGGTTCATAGGTACATAGGTAGGCACATGCCTAACTGCCCGAGGTCATTCATAAGCATAGCCAAAATGTGTCTGCTGTCACCACCCCATTGATTAACTAACTGTCCCTCTGTGGAGCAGAGCCAATTGTGGGATCCCTGGGGTGTATCCACTGAACCCCACCCACTCTGCAAGGATTCCCAGGAGTGTTAGTGAGGGGCTCCAGATAATGTAATCAGGGATGTAGTTCCAAATCATGGGGAGTACCCGTGACAAGAATCTGTCACTCCAGCATTTTCCAGTTATGGTTGTGGCAAGGTGTAGCTCATTACAGTGTGTGGCTCACTGTGACATGGATTCCCATAGGTGGAGCATATCCATTAAGCCTGACATGGACACGGCTTTGTTGGCCAGCAAATATCATCTCTGAGTAAATGAGATGCTACTGAGTAATGCAAGAGTTTATGCAGTCTGGCAGCATAGGACACATGTCTGAGGGCATTATCCCTCTATGCGAGGTACATGCGTGGCCCTTCCAGCTGTCAGATGTGTCTTCTGAGGTACATCCAAAATGGGTTATCATACTCGATGATGGGATTGATGACTGATGAGTAAAGGGACACAATAGCCTAAGTCTGTTTAGATGTGAACCCTTAAGTAATCAAATGGCCTACATAGACAGATGTCCTAACTACTTTGCAGGTATGACCATCAAAGGAGAGATCACTATGTAATGTAGTCCCCACATACCCATTACATCATCTGAATTATAGTGTCTGCCACTCATGTGTTAATATGTGTGTGTGTAGTTTCCCAAAATGGAATGACCATGCAGTATGTGGCCTTTAGCTGGAGGCCATCACTCTGACACCCTGTGCTGGTCTATGTGAGGCCCCTTGAAGGATGTCTGTGGCAGCTGGACTGTCAGTTATGGCTCCCAGTCTACAGTAATCACCAAACACGGCCTGCTGTAGTCCACCTGTGTTAGCCTGTACCTCTGAGAAGTATATGGCAAATAATAGGGGGTCCCAGGACTGAGTCCTGTGGGACACCAGTTGTGACTGGTTAAGAGTTGGCCTGGAGACTGCTAGACTTATCATGTGGGTTGTGTGTGTAAGCCTGTTGGCAAACCAACCTGTGATGTATGGGTGTATGTACTGGCTGGTGAGTGTAGAAATAATACCTGAGTGGAGAATGGTGTCAAAACCCTTGGCAAGGTCGAGGTAGTATATGTGAACTACCACACCCCACACCTAACGTCTAGGTGACTGTGAGATGTCAAACTGGTTCAGTAGGCATGATCTGCACTCAGTCAAGCTGACCTGGGTTGGGTCAAGTGTTTGGAGGTTACCATTGTCTATGTTAATGAGTGTCATGAGGAAGCGCTCCACAGCCGTGCAGATCTGGCTACTCAGGCTTATGGGGTGGTAGTTACCATGGTCAGTTGTTTCACCAACTTGGTGGAGTGGAATAACTGTTGCCATGTGCCAGTGAATGGTCATGTAGCCTGTGTAGAGGCTGATGTTGAATTGCTATATTAAGCGGGGGGTCACTTTGTTTTGTAGTGTCTGCAGGATGCAGTCTGGGACACCATCAGCCTCCACTGATGCTCTGTCATGCCATTTGAAAGGGCCATTACCACCTGTATGTCTCAGATGTCTAGGATACTGTACATTTTGCGTATTGTTGTGGGCCCAGTAGGGGGTGAAGCTTGCTCCAAATGTATGATCAAGTGTGTTGGTGATATCAGTAGGGTCAGTATATTCAGTGCAATATTAAACCAGCACAGTCCAAATCTATGTGTTACTGCTTACATCCTTGACATAGCCAAAGAAGCCTCTTTGGACATATTCTGAATCCATGCCTATTTACCTGTGGATGTCAGCCTTGGATGATTACATGAGTAAAATAAGTATCTTGCTAATACTGGTCACAGATGTCTGCATGTCTTGGGATTTGCTGTTGTTCTGGACTACTGTCCTACTTCTGTTGTATAGCTTGTATAATGCAGGGGTTCAGCAGACTGGTGTCCCTGTGTTGGAGTAGCAAGTCCTGGTTTACCATTGATGGCACGACCCATACATCTTTGTAGGTGCTTATAGAGTGCTTTTGTAATTCTGTCTGCATCTTGAGCAGTGTCATCCCTGAGCATGGGGGCTGTGAACCCTCCCACCTCTGTCATTAGTACTGTGACTTTAGCTTTAGGAAAGGTATTCACTGTGTGTTCCTTGGGTGGGGGAGATGGTTGGGAGTGGAAATCATCAGTGAATAGTTCATGGTCAGATCTAAACAGTGACCGGTTTACCTCTGCTGTAGTGCACCTGTTGCACATTACAGTGATTACCACTTCTAGTATGTTTTCACCTCTCGTTAGTCCATCTACCAACTGATACAGGCCATATGAGGTGATAAATCCCAGGATGTTCTGGGCCTGGAAGTGAATACTCAAGTAGGTTATCCAGTTAAGTGTAGGGTAGCCGACATTGACCAATAACAGGGTGTCTGGTAGGACTGTCATGTTTACCACTGTCTCCAGATAGTTGTAGTGGTGCTCCTGGGTCATGGAGGGTTATCTGTAGCAGCTCACAGTTTGCATTGCAGTTGTGGCTGATGTTAGCTGCACATGGATGATCACAGAGGTAGCATGCTGCCCCACTAACTTGGAGGTGTAGGTATCCCCGATGAATATGGTTACACCCTCTCCATGTCTGTGCCAGTCCATGTTCAGTGGCTGAAATGTGTGTTATGGGTTGTAGTCTGATAGTGCCAGTGTGCTCACAGGAGCCTTATGCAGGTCCCAGTCACAGAACAGATGTAGATGTTGTCCATACTGAGTGGTGCTGTGAGTGCGTGCATGTTGTGAGTACTACCCCTGGTGTTGAGTAGCCTAACCCTCATTTGTTCCGCTATTGTGCAGTTTATGGAGGTGAGATTCACCTCTAAGACCTGCCTAAAAACTGCACCATGGTGGTGCCAATAGCCTTGCCCAGCATTCCAAAGCCTTAGGCTGACACATGCAAGTTGGTATGGCATTGTTGCAGGCATGTACCCCGTATGTCTTTGTGTCCCATCTTTCCTGTAGTTAACCTACTGGTAAGCAATACAAAGCCTGAAACCTATACATGGCCAAGATAGGCTTTTAGAGTGATTATGTATCAGTAGTCTGTATGCTATTGCTGTACTTAAATGTTGTCTGACTACATGGTGATTTTACACTGTATATTATGATCAGAAAACTCTGTATAATCACATATGATGTTGGAGATGGCCTGCACTGTAAAGGTTCATAGATAGGTAGTAGGCTATCTGCCCAAGGGCATTTAGAAGCATAGCTACAGTGTGGTGGCTTTACCTGCACCATTGTTGAAGTAACTGAGCCTCTGTCAAGCATAGCCTATGAAGTGATTCCAGGCAGAGTTGCTGGAAGCTGTTGAAAGCTGGGGTGCTGTAGGGTGATAGGGGCATATAGTGATCTCAAAAGAGCATGTTAACATGACAACCCAACAGCATTCAATTTCCTCAACAGGTCTTGCAGCTGTAAAACTGGAGTGGCTCCCCCACACCCTGGCTGTATGTTTCTGGGACACATGATCCCAGGGGTGTATATACTGTAGGCCAGTCACACATCAAGGTTTCCCCTGAAGTGTGTCAGTGAGTGGCTATGCCAAATGTAGTTAGGATGTTAATGTATAGTCTCCCAATTCATGTGTTATGTCGGTATTTCGAGAAGCTCACTGGGTGTGGGTGGCTCCGCCTGTTGTGTAGCCAAGCTTGCACATGGGATTCATGGACATAGAAAATAGGCAGAAGGAATGTTAATGTCAATAGTGTACAGGCTACAGCATTTGCATAATATCTGTGAAGTCCTGGTTCAAATCCCAATAAAGTCAGAGATGGTTTACATGTTACATAGTATACCTTAACCACAGCTTGCATATATAGGTAGTATTCCACAGAATAATAAACATTTGGAACACACAACCACTGAAATGTGCATTAATCACCCTTGCACTACCAGTGCCTGCTCTGAGAGGTAAAATGACCACTGCCAGGATTAGAACATGCAACCATGTACTCAATCTTCACAATAACCTATCACTAAGCTACCTGAGATGTACCAATGGCAGTTGTGTATTCTGACAGGTTAAAACAGAAAAGGGAGGAATGTGTGGAAATAGGACAAACCGCCATGTACCCAATGAAAGGTGTATGCTCTCTCTCTCCCTCTCTCTCTGTGTATATATATATATATATATATATATATATATATATATATATATATATATATATATATATATATATATATATTACAGAGAGAGAGAGACAGAGATATGTCGATATATGGGGATATACATATATATGTAGATATATAGATAGGTTAACAACATCTACATAACCATGGAGGTACATATAAATGGGATAGCTACCAAATACCAAATGCTTGACATACCGACGCACGTAATCACAAGACTTAAAGACCAAAAGACCACAGTACCGAAACACCAGAAGCGCGAGGTTTAAAATCCCGATGTTAAGAGACATTTAGTTAGTGCTTCTGGTATTGTGGTTCAGGTAGTTTACTGTGTGTAAGTGTGTTTCTGAGAGCTGTAGTGTGTGTAAGTGTGTGTTCTGAGTGTGGTGTGTGTTCCTGGGGGATTGTAATGTGTGGGTGTGGGTTTGCTTTGTGCGTCTGTTTGTGCAATCTCTTAGGAAGAATATTAAAGTAGGGATGTGTGGGGGGTGCAGCCACCCATGGTGTAGGGGGGCTTGCCCACCTGCTCATATGTAGTGTAGGATGGTTTGTTTAGATGTGGTGAGTAGCAGTGTGTTTGTGTGTGTGTGTGTGTGTGTGTGTGTGTGTGTGTGTGTGTGTGTGTGTGTGTGTGTGTGTGTGTTCGATGTTTGTGTTACTTTCGCGAATTTGACTGTCACTGTCAGTAATGTGGGGTATGGGAGTCTGGGCCCGGTAATGTGGATGTCGGTAATGTGTGTTCGGGATTCCATAGGTATCCCGTATACAGTGGCTGAAGTGTTCATATATGAGTATAACATGGACCAAAGCAATCACACATTCCACCATGACCAGACTTTATGAACAAAGGATATGGAGAGTATATGCCTATACACTATTACAAATATGTGCTATGGACATGAGCCAAAGATAGAGTTACCACCTCTGTCCCACTTTGCGTGGGACAGTCCCTCTTTGGGCGGTTGTGTCCTTACCAAAAATATTAAAAATGGCAAATGTCCTGAGATTGTAGGACATAATTATGTCCCATATGTAATGTAATAGCTGCATACAATAGTTATTTCTGTATCTAAAATACTACATGTTACAAGAAACAGGATAAGCAACTAAACTGCTACAAGAATAAGCTTATATTTAGGCAAAAAAGGAAAGTTTTATCCTTTGTACTGATCGTGGGTTTGTGTTGGCCTGTAAAATCTGATGTGTGTCCCAAAAATGTCCCACTATGGCTATTTGAAAAGATGGCAACCCTAGCCAAAGAGGGTCAGTCACCAACACAACTCCGTTGACTGCAAATACCTATGACAGAAATGCACAGACAACTTTCATGTAGCAACACTATTACATGCCGATGTATTGCCGAAAGGATCCAAGGACTAACATCACCTGCATGCTATACAGGAACCAATTAACAGTGCCTTAATGAATCAGCCTGCAATTACCATAGTATTAGTCCACTAAAGGATAGGTGTTCAAATAGGGAAGGAACCCTCACACACATATCGATTATGTATAAAAGCAGTTCCTACACACCTGCATCTGCTATGTACATCCACCAACATCTCCCCCACACCCAAACCAATTACAATACAAAATGTAATAACATCACAAATCATTCACTCACTGTATGACATCTGTAGAAGCCTTAACATACCATGTCAGAGACCCACTAATATGACTCTATTTGAAATAGTTGCTGTTATACAATGGAGCAGCTGCTGATGTTACAGGGTTTGTTTGCACAAATCCCATTTCGGAGGGTTGTGTGTACATCAGGAAGTGTTACCAATTACTGATTAACAGCACAGTATGATACACAAGTACACCAAACCAAAGATGTCTGGTGAGTACACTATAAACCACCTAACATTTCATGCATAGCCATACAACCTTGAGCTGCCCAAACATCCTTGCCAGACTGAAACATCCGCAGAAGTATCAGGTACAAACAAACCCTGCATAAGTAGCAATGCTCTGAAATATAACAGCTGTACTCATATGTAGACCAACATCTTCTAGCCATTACACACAATCTACGGGAGTCATGAAGCTAATATATCTCTGTCTGTCTCCATATAGCTGTTGAAATACATCACAAACAACACATCCAGGCTGTCTTCCTCGAAAGTAAGACAAAGGGACAATGCCCAAGTGGAGTACTCAGTTATACACCACTGTTTCCATGGTATTGGCTAATGGAGTAGCTGCACAGCTGATGTGCATCTAATTAACTACTTTGGAACGCCAATTGGTGGTCAGGATAGCACATGTTACCAGTATTTAACTATAAAAGAATGGCTTATTACACATTCAAACCATCTGTATATACCAGCAGAACATTACAAAGAAGATTGAAACACAAACTGAAAAGGATTGAAATAACAGTCAACAAAACCTTGGGTTACTAATAAGGCATGTAGAACACTCAGTATGTCTGTGTATGTAGTACCTGTTCTGTAATAATTAAAGTGTACACAATGCATATAGTGGAAACAGTTATCTTGTAGTGATGTATTGTTGAGCATAGTAACGCTTGTAGTATTTATGTGTGTACTGCTGTAGGTCACAAGGCAAACACCGCATACACCACAAGGGAAGCTATATAAGGGCTTTGAACCCAACAATTCCTCACCAGCCGCTGTCAGTGGCAGGGTTGGTCCAACAAGTAAGTGCTATAACAGGGGATAGTATATGCTGAAATATTGAAACAGTAGGCATAGGTATGGGTGTAGTACTGTGAATAACATGTCGAAGGTTGGCCTACTGTGCAATTATGATTTGCATTGTAGGATATTGTGCCAATAACTGTGTAATGTACAGTATTGTAGGCAGATATGTATTACATTTTACATAGCATTACTGTTATGTTAGGCAAACATTAGTTATGCTATTGGCATTTATAATACACAATATCAGGATACATATAACTTGTAGTCACCCGACAGTTTATCAGCATGATAGCAAAGTAAAATGGAAGAGCTAGTTAACTATCCATACACATAAGACATGTAATAAGTTCAAAGGTAGGTACTAGGCTGTCTGCCCAAGCCTAGCTAGAGTGTGTTGGCTTCTGCCACCCCCTTAGGTTAGTTCCCTGTGCCTCTGAACAGCAGAGCCATTAGTTCCCTGTGCCTCTGTCCAGCAGAGCCACTGCAGTGATCCCTGGTGTACATGTCTGTCTCCCATCCACCCATCATGGTTTCTCTTAAAGAGTGCTAGTGAGGGGCCCTGCCTGATGTACATTGGAATCATGTTCCAAAGCATGGGGAGTCTCTGGGACAGGAATCTATCCCTCCAGCATGTCCTAGTTATCGTCGTGGTAAGGTGTATATCCCTAGAACATGTGGCTCTCAGGGGCTTTTGTTTAGGTGGAGCATATCTAGCAATACTTGGTTGGACATGGGCCTTGTATGTCAAGCAGTGATCACCTGTGAGTATGTGGCATGCAACCGAGTACAGCTGGAGTTTCTTTAGTTGGGCTACATAGGTTATCTGTTTGAGGTCAGTAATCCTCTTGGTGTGGTACTGTTGTGGTCTTTCAAGCTGTTGCAGTTGTCTTGTAAGGCACATCCCAAATGGGGTGTTGTATCCTTTAATGGGCCTAATAAGTCATGAGTAGAGAGGCACAATGGCCTTGTTTGTTCTGGATGCAAACCCATTTGAGATTAGGGGGGGCCACGTAGAAGGATATTCTAACCACCTTGGCATTATGATTATCCAAGGAGAGATTGCTATCTACTTGGGTTCCTAGATCCCTTATTACCTTTTCTGTATGTAGGGGACTAGCAACTATGTGGTAGTCCATGGGTAATTAGTTTTATTCAAAGGGGATGACTATGCACTTTTTGGCATTCAGCTTGAGGCCATGATATTGACATCAGGTATCCATCTCAGTGCGACCCTTCTGGAGGGTGTCTGTATCAGCTGGGGAAACAATTATGGCCCCTAGTTTGCAGTTGTCTGCAAATCTTTTCAGCCAAAGTCCTCTTGTGCTTGCTTGTACCTCAGAGAAGTATATACCGAACATGAGGGGTCCTAGGACTGAGCCCTGGGTGACACCACTTGTAACTGGTTTACAGTCGGACCAAGGGTATGCAACACCCACTGTGTGGGTTCTGTCCGTGAGCCACTTTGCAAACCATTTCATGACATAGGGGTTAATATTCTGGTGGATAGGTATGTCAATAATACCAGAATGGGGAATGGTGTTGAAAGCCTTTGAGAGCTCAAGGTAGGCTGTGTGGACCTCCTTACCCTCATCTAATGCCTTGGTAACTGTCTCAAAGAAGTCCACCAGGTTTAGGAGGCATGGTCTTCCCTTAAAGCCAAACTGGGAGGGGTCAAAGGTTTGGAGGTACTCAATGTCTCTGTGAGTGAGATCCATGATGATGTGCTTCATAGCCTTGCAGACCAGGTTAGTCAGGCTTATAGGGCAATAGGTCCTGTGGTCCATTGTGGCGACACCTTTGTGGAGTGGGATAACTGTTGCTGTGTGCCATTCAGGGGGCACAAAGCACGATGTGAGGCTATTATTGGACATGGTGTGTAGGTGGGGAGCCAGTTCATTCTGAAGTTTGTGCAAAATGCAGCCTGGGATGTTGTCCGGTCCCATGGATGCTGTGATATTGGCTTTAGAGAGTGCAGCTTTTACCTGCATAGTTGTGATTACAGGGACTCTGCATTCTTCTTGTATAGATATGGGCCTTTTAGGGGGTGAGAGGGGGGAAAGGTAGCACTGAACCTATCTGCCAGGATGTTGGCAATATCAGTTGGTTCAGTAATGTTCGTGCCTTTGTGCTGTAACTCAGAGCAGATCTGGGTGTTGGCATCAAGATATTTGACATAGCTATAGAATGCTTTGTGGTTGTCCTTGGAATTAGTGGCAGTTTTGTTTCTGTAGCTAGCTTTGGAGGATCTTATAAGGGATCTCAGCTTCTTACTGAGGCTGAACATGGAGCTCCTCCACTCATGGGATTGTACTCTCTTTTGCAACAGTTTCTTCCTTCTGTTGTACAGTTTGTTTATGGCAGGGGACCACCAGATTGGCTTCCTTATTTTGGAGGACAGTGTCTTGATTCTGTTTGGGATAGCACAATCCATGCACTCGTGTAAGTGCTTATAGAGTGCATTTGTGTAGGATTCAGCAGTTGTAACTGTCCATCTGCATGGGTGTCATGAAGTTTACCACTTCTGTCTTAAGAAGCATGAAGTTGGCTTTGTAGAAATATTATACTGTGGTTTCCTTAATGGGGGGTGGGGGCGGGATGTGGATATCAAGGGTGTTTAGCTTATGGTCGGATCGGACCAACGAGGAGTTGGCTTCAGGTGTAGAACACCGGTCACTCATGCTGGTAATGCCTAGGTCTGGGATATTGTTGCCCCTGGTGGGTGTGTGGATAAGTTGATCCAAGGCATTGGAGTTTATGAATTCCAGAAAGTGTTGAGCTAATGAGTTGGTACTCGAGTAGTTTTCCCAGTTAATGGTAGGGTAGGTGAAGTCACCCATTAGTAGGGTGTTTGGTTGAACCCTAATAATTTCCAGTACATCAAGAAAAGAGGAGTGGGAATCTTGGGGCATGGTGGGGGATCTGTATCAAGCTACAATTTGGATTGCAGTTTAGCCCAGAGTTAGTTGCACTTGGATAACCTCAGATGCACTGTGCTGAGCAACTAGCCTGGAGGGGTGGATATCCTTAATGAATATGGACACACTTCTGCCTTTGGTGTTTTGGTCCAGGTTACATGGCCGAAAAGTGTGGTATGAGTTATAGCCTGGTAGTGCAGAGGTGCTCTCTGGAGCCTTGAACCAGGTCTCAGTCACTGCACAGATATCAGTGTTCTCCATTACAAGGAGTGCCTCGAGTGAGTGCATTTTGAGATTTAGACTTCCAGCATTGAGTAGCATTACTGTCAGTTTGTGCTTGCCTGTTCCTGTTATGGTGTTGAATATGTTATTTGAACTTTGCCTAAAGAAGGCACTATAGGGATAGCAAGAGCCTTAGCCAGTATCCAGAATCCCAGGGGCAACATGTGCAGGCCATCTGTGGCAAAGCATTGTGGTCTGTCGATCATGTCATCCCAAGCAGACAGATACTGGATCCCCTTAGAATGACACCAGAAACTTAGCCAATTGTTGAAGTCAATCATTTTGTCCTCATACTGCGGTATAATTCTAGGTGATGGCAGAATGCTACTCAGATCTAGGGTCATGCCTGCCTAGGCTACAAGATTGGAGAGCTCTTCCATGTCTCTTTTCATGTAGTCCAGGGAGGCACGTCTTAGATCATTCACACCAACATGGACAATGACAGAGTCATATTTGTACTTGTTGTGGAGTGACCTGAGTGCATGGGTTATGTGGTGGATCCTGGTACCTGACAGGCAGCTGACAGTAACCTTCTCCTTGTTTAGCTTGGTGAGTGGGACATCAGTGTGCCTGACTATAGAGTCATCTATGACTAGTGTGTTGGGTACGCTATTTTGCCTTATTGGCTGTGGTTGAGTGGCACACTGAGTCTGTGGGCTATGTGCCATTGGGATTGTGTTGGGGGATGGAGGCTGCTTGCATTTCCACTTTGGAGGTCTCTGTTGCTTAGACAGATTATTATTGAGAGCCTTTGCAAATGTTTCTGTGTTACTATGTGTGGATTATGGTGGTGTAGATTTAGTGAGACTATGTGATGAGTGTGGTGTGGTGCAAATGTTTACCTTCTCCACATGACTGTCAGGTTCAGTCTTGGTTGGAGAGAGCTTTACCTCCACTTTGGCTAGATAAGTGCATCTCTCACAGGTTGTAGTGTGAGGTGGTAAGCGGACAGGGTTGTCTGTGTACATGAGGCAATTTCTACATTGCCTCAAGATGTCCAGATTCATCAGATAGACAGGAGAGAACACTGGGAGCTGGCCCTTGGACATGCCTGAATATAAAACTATTTTCCCCTAGATAAGTGAAGAAAGTGAGTACAAGAGCTGTTTTACTCTAAGCAAGTGAGAAAGGAACATACAAAAACTGTTTACCTCTAGGTAATGAGGAAGATTGAGTGGTATAGCAATTAGTAGCTTATGTAGTGCTTACAAGTTCTGAACAAGTGCTGAGCATGAATAAGCAATCCAGATAGGGTCCTGGATAACATAAACACACTGCCCCCCCAACAGGTACACAATCATATATCCATGTACACTACAGAGCCCCTGTAACCATAAATATGCAGGTACAAGCTGCACTCAGGCTGCATGGGACCTGTCCACATCCCAGGTTGTATCATACACATATGGCAAAATAAGTTACTCTCCACATACACATCATGTAAAACATAGCTTCATGTCAGGCTGTGTACACACTGAATGGTGCACACCAACAGGTATCACAACCCACAAAGGGTGAGACACCACTGATAATGGGAAGTACTGCACTACTACCCTGCTGAGTCTGGTCGGAAAGGCCATGAACCTTGATCAACTTATTTGATGTCAGCAGTACAGATGTAGATGACAGTAAGCTTGATTTCACACTGCATATCATAACCTTGCCAGGTCATAAGACATCATCACCCATACTGTGTTCCACCTACACTCAGTATACTAGATGTAAATTCCTATGTCACAGGAGTGTTTTGCAATGAGACTGCTGGCAGAACCAACACTACAGAAGGTGTCTGAATAATACATGCACATCACACAAGTGCCAGCTACAGTTAGACAGGGTTAATTCATTCTACTCCCCCTCATTGTACTCTATACCACACATACTAACAGAAGGCATCTGCCTATTGAAGTATGTGAATGACTATGACCCAGGACCAATAGCTGACTCAGAGTGTTGTGGACAACATACAGAAGGGGCGTTGTGGGTGAGGTATGTGACATATGGGCACAATCTGGCAGCTACATATTGCATTGTCACCCCTATGTTAATAACCCTGTACCAATGAACTACCATCTAGGCAACAGTCAACATAATGGGCACTGTGTGTAAGGGATGCAGCTGGGCAGTTGTCTTTCCTGTGATAGTTATGTCACCATGCCTGTCAGGTTGTTGTATGTGGCAACCGTAATCATGACAGGGTGCCATCCATGAATATTGCGATCATTGTCCAGCCATACTCAACACCCATATCAGATCACATATTTCCTTTTTAGGGGTATTGGCCATGTTCAGATGGCCTACACCAGCCTTCCCAATCCCCATATCCACTATGTAGCATGATGCCTTCCCTGAATACAGCCATGTCCAACCCAAGTGATGCTGGACATGCTACACATACACATCCTGATCTCAAACACATACTTCATGGACATCCACCTTCCTAGTACTAGGATCACCACATGCTGGACAGATCCTTGTCCCATACACTTTGCATACTCCTGCCATACTATGCATTCCTGTCCAGCAAAGCTGCACATTGCCCCCCTTTCAGACATGGTATGATGACTGCATAGTAAATGTATCATTAACCCTGTGGATCAGTTATGTGGCACTGCTCCACCTGTCCCCAGAAACCCGCCTGTCAGCTACAGCTAGGTAACCTTTCATCCTAGATTCATACATGGCCCAGGGCATGTAGTCTACTAGTTGACTTTGACTGTACATGTTATAGTTGATATCCATCCCTGCAAATACCATCTGGCTAGCCAGTGTCCCACGTGTATCACATGTGCAGCACAGGTGATACATGGCAGGATGTTGAACTGCTGTACAGTGCTTTGTAGATGTATATGGCAAAACAAATACATGTAAAACCTTCCATGAGCAAGTCTGAAGGGTCACAGGCCATGTCCATTAAGGCAGTGTAAGTCTTTATATGTGACATATACACAGCATCAAGGTCAACTGCATTAATGTGGACACATCCAGCCATGTGTTGATAGGTAAGAACACCAGTACAGGCAAACAGACATGCCCACATCAAAACAGCATCCACATGGAGTATGAGTAATGTAATCAGGTGACACATACACATATATGGTGATAATATCCAATCACCATTGAGTGTCAAATGTGTGTGACACAAACATGTCAGTGGTGTCAGTGTCATGTAGATTTGCAAAGACAACTATTCAATCATAATAAATGTGATACACATGTATGTTCAGCTGTAGCTCTGTACGTCTCTGTGAGTTACTGTGACCTGTCTCCTTTATTATGTCTTCCAGGTATGCTGCATGCAAGGCTACCACCTTATACCCACTTGGAGGATGAGGCCCTCATCCCATACCTACATGGCAATCATGATGTCCTGTTCAGCCATGTGCCACAGGATGCACAGCAGTGGGATGCCCTGTGGAAGGAACTTTACAGAAGGGTTAATGATGTGGGTGGCCACAACCAGCAGGTGCGCAGACACTGAACAGACCTCATTAGATGGGCAAAACAACGTGCGAATGTAATTTCCAGGGAACAAGGTGCAACAGGTAGTGGGCCACCAGCCCAGCCCCCACTCACACATACCGAGGAGCTACTGGCCAACCTAGGGACACCTGCAGAACAACATCCACAAGCCTTAGCCGATATCATGGAGGTGGGAGTCTCTCAACCACCGAGCATGGAGTTGCCTGGTAAGTCACTACTGCACCTATAACAACTATATTCTATATAGTTACATGTGTCACTGTACAATATGTAATGTAACATCATATGCAAGGCATGTATACACACATGTCGCATACTATAGTATGCTACTCTGTGTATGCACACATGTGCATACTCCATAGTATAGTCTATTGTACTGGTGTATTTGTTAACATGCACATTGCACCCTGTAACTGTCATACAGGCATGGATATTGATCATACTGCTGTGTTACTCCTATTTAGGTACCTCTGGCATTCTGCTGTGACAGCAGCCCATTGCAGGTGAGACTGTTATTATTTATCAGGCATCTTAATGCACAGATCTATCTGCCATGTGGCCATTTACCACATGTACACATAATGTATGGTCCTGTCACAATATACAGGTCAGACCTGCAATGCATCACAATGGCTACCCATGTGCAATACTTGCAAACTATGTGAAACACCATGAAACCTCACAAACTGTCATTGCCAGATGTGTGGACAGCTGTGCATACAATGGTGGAGGTGCTGTTCACTGTAGGGACATGTACTACAGATCAGAACTACACATGTGGGGAATACAAACAGTACTACACAGTGAGCTGGAGTATGGCCAGCCCACAGGATTCACCGGTGTGGATCATACCCCTGCTATGAATTTCACACAATGTGATGTGCTATCTGACATGTCCATGACATCTAGTGGGCTGGCTGCAACACTGCCTAACTATTATGAAAAACATATCTCACATACCAAACATACCACCCTTTGTCTGCATAACCCTGTCATCAGTGGAGAATATGACATCTATGGGTGTATGTCATATGGGACAACAAAGACATGTGAAATAGATGCCCGTCACAATCATTTGGCCAACACATATACACACATGGCTATAGAGGATGGCCAGAGACATGAAGCAACACATACAGTAGACGTGATGTGCTTGTGTGTACACCCTGTCATACATTGGCTCCACATGGTCCAACTATGGCCTTTGTGTAATGGTTATATTGCAGATGTGGAACACTAGACATCCTACAGGCCTGTACACATCTTATGTAGGCATGACATCAGTCCACCACATAAGATGTGTTGAACATCTTGAGTGTGTCACGACATGACAGCAGTAACCTGTACAGTAGCCACATCAGCCCACAGATACAGTACATCCACATCAGCCCACAGATACAGTACATTCCCCTTGCTGGTGTTGGACATCAATGTCATCCTTGCTCCTCGTGTGTGTGTGTGTGTGTGTGTGTGTGTGTGTGTGTGTGTGTGTGTGTGTGTGTGTGTGTGTGTGTGTGTGGTACACAGATGTCATGTGGGACATGGTGTACCGATTAGTTTGCCATGTCTGGCCATAGTAGCCAGGCAGCAGCAATACGGTTGCAGATGTGCAGTGGTGTCATCCGTATACCCTTCAGTGACCTGTGTCACACATTCCACATCATGGTTTAGTGTGTATACACCTCAGTGACGTGGGTCACATTCCACAGTATATATGTATTGCATCTGAACACAGTCATCTGTTAATGCTTTAAATAACCGAGGGCCCCTGGTATGTGTACAGCTGACCTGGTTACAGACAGTGGTATCATTGCATTGCATAATGCATGATGCAACTGTGTCAGTACATGGGTACTCTGCACAGTTGATGTAGAGCGTGGTACAGTCCACTGGTCAAGGGTCACATGGTGGTGTACTATTATATGTCCTACCACATGTATGGATGTGTGTTGGTGGTCCGAGGGCATGTTGGTGTTTGAGGGTTACATCCTAGAATGCAGCTTTTGACACTGTGTCCTGCTCCTGACTCATCTGTGATGCCTTTTGTGGGAGTACTGGTCAGCACATGTGAGTGGCCTTTATGTATGTGGGGACACCACCACCTGGAGCGGTCTGTACCTGTGTTATGGCCCACATGTCTGTTTCTGAGGTATATGGTGGTAGTGCTATTGTGCACTACAGAGTCTTCAGCCAGGTGTTCCTCACTGCACAGATGTCAGTACTCCCCATTGTTGGATCTACAGTGAGCAGCTGTGATTACGGATGCTACACATCTTGCACTGGTTAGCATAAGCATACAATGCAGTTGTCCTCTAGGTGTCAGGGTGTTATCCTGTGTTTAGGACATTTGCCTTGAAATGGCACTATATGGGCGAATGTGACTTAGGTATTATCCCCACTCCCTTGAATCATGGATGCATGTGATATGTGTCAAAGGCCTGTCTACTTTCAGTCATGTCATCCCAGAATGACAAACACTGGACAACCTCATAATTACAGCAGGACATTGGCTCATTGTGTTGGTCAAGCAGTTGCCACTCCTTGCAAGAAATCACTGTGAGTGGTAGTATTATGCTTGGTATAGAATGGTTCATCTAAGGTGACGGACAGCAGCAGACATTGTGTATAAGACCAGTGTCAGATATATGTAGTGCAGCATTCCTGCTAACAATGACAACTGCTAATACCAGAGTCCATTACAATGTGTTCTTTACATCTAACTGTAATAGCATGGCCACTGTGGCCTTCCATGTTTAGAATCAGAGTGCATCCCAGACAGCCCTGTGCTACTAAGTGTATGAGCATGCCCAGTATAACCTTATGTAGATGGACACATAGTGCATTCCGAACAGCCCTGTGCTACTGTGTGAGCATGCCCAGTGACACTTTGTGTTGGTTATGTGCCTCTATGTGTATGGGCATGACCATTGTAACCCTGTATAGTGATAGTAGTTGTCCAGTCCACAGATGGGCATACTCCAGGTCAGGATGTATTCCTACTTTAAACACACAGGTTCACAGGTATGTACATCTTAACTGGCAGCATCCCTGTTGATGTCCGCATTCCTAGAAGGTCATAATGACAGCTTTGAAATGTGTAGTCTGTGTGGGCAACTCATAACTATGTAGTATTGTAATAGTGATCTGTAGATAGACAGTTGTTCTGTTCCCACCACTGGCATGTGTGTGTGTGTTTGTCTCCATTTGCCTGAGGACTGATTAATGCTTTTAGACTGCTCACACTCAATACAATTCCTATACCCACCTTTGGCAAGGCTGATGATGTCACCCACCTAGAAATACACCTCTGGGAATGCTGTGACCAGTAATCTTGGTAGCGTGTTCTGTAACTGCGTAATGTTGTAATGTGATAAAGTAGTTAGGTTGGTGCTCTAATCCCAGACTTGCCAAGTGTGTGTGTGTGTGTGTGTGTGTGTGTGTGTGTGTGTGTGTGTGTGTGTGTGTGTGTGTGTGTGTGTGTTTGTTCCCCTCTGTCTGAGGACTAAATAATGCTTTTAGACTGCTCACACTCCATACAATTTCTATACCCATCTTTGGCAAGGCTGATGATGTCACCCACCTAGAAATACACCTCTGGGAGTGCTGCGACCCAGTAATCTCAGTAGTGCATTCTGTAACTGCGTAATGCTGTAGTGTGATAAAGTAGTTAGGTCAGTGTTTTAATCCCAGACTTGCCAAGTGTGTGTTTGTCCCCGTCTGCCTGATAACTGAATAATGCTTTTAGACAGCTCACACTCAATACAGTTCCTATACCCACCTTTGGCAAGGCTGATGATGTCACCCACCTAGAAATACACCTCTGGTAGTGCTGTGACCCAGTAATCTTGGTAGTGCATTTTGTAATTGCATAATGCTTTACTGTGATAAAGTAGTTAGGTCAGTGTTCTAATCCTAGACTTGCCAAGTGTGTGCATTTGTGAGTGTTTGTTTCTGTCTGCGTGAGGACCAAATAATGCTTTTAGACTTCTCACACTCCATACAATTCCTTCACCAACCTTTGGCAAGGCTGATGATGTCACCCACCTAGAAATACACCTCTGGGAGTGCTGTGACCTAGTAATCTTGGTAGAGCATTCTTTAACTGCGGAAGTCTGTAGTGTGATAAAGTAGTTAGGTCGGTGTTCTAATCCCAGACTTGCCAAGTGTGTGTGTTTGTGAGTGCTTGTCTCCATCTGCCTGAGGACCGAATAATGCTTTTAGACTGCTCACACTCCATACAATTCCTATACTCACCTTTGGCAAGGCTGATGATGTCACCCACCTAGAAATACACCTCTGGGAGTGCTGTGACCCAGTAATCTTGATACCGCCTTCTGTAACTGAGTAATGCTGTAGTGTGATAAAGTAGTTACATCGGCGTTCTAATCCAAGACTTACCAACTCTGTGTGTGTGTGTGTGTGTGTGTGTGTGTGTGTGTGTGTGTGTGCGTGTGTGTGTGTGTGTGTGTGTGTGTGTGTGTGTGTGTGTGTGTGTGTGTGTGTGTGTGTGTGTGTGTGTCTGCCTGCGTGAGACAAGTAGAGTGCTTTGTAGAGTATGCACTCTCTGTACAAATCACATGACCACCTTTGTCAATCCTCCTGTTGTCACCCACCTAGGTATACACTTGTAGGTGTGCTTTAACCCAGTATTCACCATAGCGCTTGCCCTAAAAGTGTATTGCTGCATTGTGATACGGTAGGTAGTGGTTCATATACAGGACATGGCAAGTGTGTGTGTTTGTCTGTCAGAGCCTGTGTAGAGGTGGTTGTGAGTGCCTAACCACTGGACATGTTGGGGAGCGGATTTTGTAGTTTTCCTATATGGTGTCTGTCTTATGACACATTGGTCACCTCACAAGGAGTACAGCTGTCAGTCAGCCATGGGACTGGGTTGGCAAGACATACCCCTACATCTAGCAAAAGGCCTGGTGAACAAAGTATGCAATCCTACTAGTACCTGGTATATGTCCTGCACCCATGTGCCATGCACAAACACACTTGCCTAGGATATCCCTCTATGTTGCTAGTACCATGCACATTGATGACAGATAGTAGGCATGGTGTGAATGCAGTGGGCTGCAGAAGACATGGCACCCTGTACAGTGGTACAATAGGCACATAGTTGCGGACATTGTGCCTTCACTATGTTCCCCACTGGATGCCTGCAACATATGTCGTGCCATCAAATGTGATACACAGAGGCCATACAATGCCGTACACGTGTGCCCTGTATGGACCAATGCTACTGACACCAGGGAATACCTGTATCATACTATCAATGCAGGTGCAAGGTTGACCTGCTGACTATAAGCAGGTTTTGCCACACCAGGCCAGTATTGGCATATCAGGGGATAACAGTCTGTGTACACAACATGTGCCTGCTAAACCAGGTACACCTGTACATGTCACTGTACAGTATTGTGGGACATGCACATCCCAGGCAATGTCCATGTGAAGGACTATCAGACACAGACATGGAATGCATTGCAAAGCTATGGCCATACACATTGGTAACCAGGATGTCAGGGCAGATCATGCAGTACCCATCTGTGTGGGACATTGCAGACACTACACCCCTGTATCGCACTGCACACCATTGTCGGGTGATGCGATGCCAAGGATTACACCTCACCCAGCCTTGTACAGCCATCTTGCACAGCCAACCACTACACACCCATGAAGCAATGCATACATGCATGTCAGTATTGGCACCTTGTGTCTGCGTGTGGGTTATGATGCTCCCAACCACAGTCATTCCCAGTATAACCCTCGATGGCATACCAACAGATGTCAAACACTTTCACATGCCCTAGTCCATAGAATCTCCAGATATCCCCTGTGGTGCATGTAGTCCTGTGCATTACTGCAGTGTGGCAAACTAAGTAGTTAGATTGTATATTTGTGGCCCTGGCAAAGAGTGTCAATGCAAGTCCATTAGAGAGTGTGGTTGTGGTGACAATGGCATCCGTTCACGTGGACAGCCATGTGTCCCACACCTAATGTATGTCTACTATATCTCTGTTGCAAATATCTCTCACCTACACACATATATGCTCCTACAGCACAGCAACATGTTGGCTTTGTGGCACATGTAGTAACGTCATGCACATGTAATAGTAATGACTAGTCAGTCGGGAGTTTGACCCCTGTACTGTTAGGCATGTGGCAAATGATGCTTAGGGTTAAGTCTCCAAGCCCTTCTCTGGTGTACTTTGCCTGTCCCACCCACACACTCTCTGCTGGATGTAGAGGTGTACACCTGCTCAGCAGCAGCATGTGTATTGTAAGTGATGGACATGATCAGGTGATGGCCTCTGCACCTATTGCAGTCCTCCTCTAGCTGATTTCATGTGGAACAGCTGTGATGATTTTCCCATAGCCATTCACATGATAAACACAGTACACTATCTAGGAAAAACATGTTGGTATTTGGCCATGACAGTTGCTGTGAGTGGTACCTGGATGTGGTGTTCTGAAACGGCATCACAGATGATATCTGGATGTACGTCAAACATCATACACAGTGGGAATAAGCCTAAAGACAGGAGGGTGATGTGCCACACATGACTACAGCATGTAAGTGTAGCTATGCTGCATTGAGACTACAGCCTGTTTAACATGTTGTGTGCGGTAATGGCTATTCTGCATGTTATAATACAGACATGACAGTACTCTGTTCATGAGGAACCCCCATCTGTAGGGCCTTCTGTGAACTGGTCAGTGTGTGGAACCATTTATTTCCTGTGGTACACACTGAACACACATCTGTGCACAGCAGGAGCATAGTGTGAGGATTGCAGACAGTACATGATGATAGGTATGTGTTACTGCCATCGCATCCCTGACTGATCATATGTCACATGAAACAGTGGTAGGACAGACACTGTCTGGGGTTCCCAGTGACAAGCCAGTAATGGGCAACTGTTCATAGCTGTGGTCACACGTCTACTACACCTTGTACAGATGGCATGCAGTATATATGCATGTGTTGTGCTCCCTCTGCAAATGTATATGATCTGTTGTGTTGGGTTGATGGTGATATCTATGCATACTGTTGTAGGTAATCCTATATGCTGTTGTCTATCACTAAGCCATATGTGGGTTGAAACTGCAACACCATAGGCTGAATGGGTTAGGAGGTCCCTGCAGAACCTTTTGTCCCACTTCAGCTGACCATGGCACTGGGCACCAGCACATCTGGGGCCCAGCCTCGGACATCAACCTCTGTTGGTTCGGCACCACCTTCTGGTGGTACCACCACTGAGGATGGGGCATGTCTCTCCTGGGAGCAGGACCAGACAAGTACATGTCTGCTGTCATGTGGTCCCGGACGTGTTGCACTGGGGGCTCACTAAGGGGTTCCAAAGCCAGATACACAAGCTCAAGGGCAGAGTGTCACATTTACACGGTGATGCTGCCCCTCCTGGACAGCCCCCAGCACTGCCTCCTTTGTAGCTGTTTAGGTGCAGTGGTGGCTGCCCATGGCTGGGGACCTCCATCATACTGTTCCCATGGGTTTGTGAATACCGAACACCCATCCCCATCCAAGGTTTATCCCCCCACGTGTCATATACCAAACCTGTATGCTGTCTTGTCTGTGATCCTACCCTAACTATCCTCCACAGCCATACCTACTCTCCTTCCCCCATATCCGACCCTCACATTATGGAAACATAAGGCCAATCGGCTCCTAGGACAACATCTGCCCTATACATAGCTGTCCATTTCACACAAGTGCCCAATGGACACATGTAACCTTTGTAAGATGCATCACAACATGCTCCTGTTATCCTCACCCCTGTCCCTCAGGCGCATGATCCTGGTATGCACATCACTCCTAAATGGTCCAGGTGCACGTGATGAGGACGACCCCATTGTACACACAGCACTACCGGTCCCTCTATGGTTACCCATTTACCTTCATCATGATTATGATGTTGCGCACAGCACCTTGCAAGAGTACTGTTCACACATAATGATTGGACAGGTACTGTTGTGTTAATGTGCATTACATGCACCGAGTGATGTATACAGCCAATGTACAACTGTTTGATTGTATGAATGACACATATCTGTCTGAGGGAGTCTTGAGATTACATAGAACAACACCACTACATAATACATGCATCGCTGGTGTTTCCTGTTTCATTCATTTGTAATGCTTTGTTGCCACATGGTATGTTCCTGATATACTTCTATATATGTATGTAACTATATGCTGGACATAAACACTCACATATACATCTACATGATGGGATACATTCCTATACTGTTGAATGACTGCGCTGTATAATATGTTTGTGGTACTGTCCGTTGTCTGTATATCTGCCATGGTGTATTGGTAAATCACATTAGCTGTGTGTGTAGGGTCCTGGTTTTGAGTCTTGCAGAGGACGTTTATTTGGTTGAAGGGCAGAACAAGGCCATTGGATACGGAGGGAGTAAGGCACATTAAAGCAGTTGTGAGCGGGTGTGCGTGGGTCTGCACGGTGTTAAGCAATGCTAACCTCTGGTTACAGCTTCTTACACTTGTTTAGTCTCTACATTGCTTTACCAGTGCAATACTCGCATACTGGTAGCCAAACAGGCTTACACCCGCTCACTCCCGCACTTGCAAATGCACCGACATTGGTGCTTTCATCTGACACTCACACCCCTGGGTGGAAGCGAGGACCACAATATTACCTTGTGATGCCTATTACATCAGATTACATGCCTAGTATCGGGAATGGCTTCCCATTAGGCAATGGCATGCTGTTCGACTGTATGGAATCTGTGGCCTGTCCAGTGATTTAATCATATTATTTGTGTGTTCCTCTTACAATCTGCTCCCATCTGGCTGATACATGGGAACCGAGACTCTTCAATACAGACAAGTAATTGGGTTTTGGGACCCACATCCATCGGCCGAGTCATGCTACCCCATACTACTTATAGGGTTGCCACCTTTTCAACTGCCCAAGGTGGGACTTTAGGGTTACCACCTGTCCCACTTTGTGAGGGACAGTCCCTCTTTAAGCAGTTGTGTCCTGCAAAAAAAAAATCAACAAATAACAAATGTCCTGAGATTTCAGGACAAAAGTATTTCCTAAGTTTTCTTTAATAGTTGCATAAAACAGTTATTTTATATATGAAACTTCTATATGTTATGTGAAATAGCATAAGCAATTCAAATGTTACTAAAATAAGCTTTTATTTGTGAAAAAAAGTAAAGTTCTGTACTATGCACGGCTGTAGGTATGCTTTGTCCTGGAAAATCTGACATTTCTACAGAACATGCCCCACTTTGGGCAATTGAAAAGGTGGCAACCCTATGGGACTTTATGCAGAGACATCAGATTTTGCAGGGCAAAACATACCCACAGCCAGTACAAAGGAGAGTACTTCACTGTTTTGCCTAAATAAAAGGTTATTCTTGTAGCATTATAGTTGCTTATACTGTTTCTTATAACATTTAGGTGTTTCAGATACAAAATAATTGTTTTATGCAACTACTACAGACAATACAGGAAATATTTGTCCTAAAATCTCAGTACATTTGCCATAATTTCAATTATTTTGCAGGACACAACTGCCCAAAGAGGAGTGTCCCTCGCAAAGGTGGACAGGTGGTAACCCCAACCTATTATTCTATCATCTTTCTAAGAATGTTGTTGTGTCTTTCAGCTTTTTCCCGGTTTGGGGTCGCCACAGCGGAACTCTGGTCAGCTAATGATTGGCAGTAGATTTTTACGTGCCGAGTTGCCAGCCCTGACGCACAACCTTCAACGAAGGTACGCCCATTCACGCATGTCTCCACACAGAAGACCCTCTAGCTGAGAATTGAACAGGACAACGTCTTACTGTGAGGCGACAATGCTACTGCAGCACCATACGAATGGGGAATAATGACCACTGAATCAGGGACATTCATAACAACATCAGGGACACATTTAGAAGTTTGGTGCTATTAACCCGACACATTGACAGACCCAGAGCATATGTATTCATACACATTGTCTGAGGTACATGCTGTTTATGACTCTTACATGTTGTCATTATTCATTACGTGTATTCCACCACCCTTCTTCCTAATATCACTAGTTCTAGGAGGGTTTAGGTGGGATAGAGTTAGATTCTGAGTCATAATCACGGACATCCCTGGTAATCGGGGACAGTTGAATGGTATGGTCCCTATGTGTTCTCCCAGTGGTTTACGGACTATCCAGTGGATGTGCTCTTAGGGTTTGGGAGGTACGGGTGTCTGCTATGCCCACATCGGAATATTACTTACATCCATGGGGCGGTCCTAATATGGCTCTGCCAGCCAGCACCTGCACGTCTAAGCCCATAATTGCATACATATAGTTCCCCTACCTACCACTCCTCTACAGCACTCATCCTTACTGTGGGCACAGGTGGGGTATAAACACACCAATACACACTGCCCACTCTCCCCCCGTCGGGACACATGTCGTAAGTTGTGTCGACCAATGTGTTATCAGGCTTGCACAACCTACTGGTCTGTGTACATCTACAGCCTGGATGGATAAATCATTACAGGTCCCAGCTCCAACCACTAATTTCTGGTCCCCCACAAGGGACATTGATGTCCATGTTTCAAGTGTAGACCTTGCAGATCTGGGAAGCAGTGGTGTATTTAACTTTATTGCGTGTCTGTATGTCTCACCGGCCTAGCTGGGGGCGTAGGGGGTACACATTTGTTTATTGGACCTCCCACCAACATGTGCCCAGCCTGTGAACATATGTTACCCGCAACTGCGGTATCATATCCTAGGTATATACATGTGTATATTTACTGTAACATATATATCTATATATGTATATATATATATATATATATATATATATATATATGTATATATATATATATATATATATATATATATATATATGTATATATATATATATATATATATATATATATATACAGGTCTACCTGAGATGGTTGACAAGCCATTTGATCGACTTTGATTTGGTGGACAGTTCATTTGGTCGACAGGCAGATTTGCTCCCCTCCCCAATGTTATGCGACCCTGGAGTTGATATATATAGTTGGGGGGGGGGGGCACAGCCCCCCACATTGGGGGGGTGGGGGGTGAAGCCTCCACATAACATGCTTGTCGACCAAATGAATTGTCGACCAAATGAAAGTCGATCAAATGGCTTGTCGACCATCTCAGGTATATATATATATATATTTATATATATATATATATATATATATATATATATATATATATATATATATATATTTACATTAATATATACAGATATAGCTGCATATGTATGCATACTTGTATATTCATATCTTGCTGTCTCTATAGATATATATATATATATATATATATATATGTATAAGTATATATATATATATATATATATATATATATATATATAAATATATATATATATATATATATATATATATATATATATATATATATATATATAAAATCTAACGACATATGGGTCTACGGTTGTCTGCATATGTATAGATTTATATGTGGGCATGTATCTGTATTCTTTCTCTGTTATGTATACATTCGTACTACGGCGAGGGAGAAGCATATCTCTATCTCGCTATGGGTAGATATACACACACATAGCTCTACATATATACGTCTACATCTGGTTATTCCATTCCTTGCCATATAGATTACACTTTGCTTTAGTGGGTCTCGCAGTGGGTGTGGCTGCTCGTTGGGAAACACCTCTGCCCAGTGAACACATTCACTTGCATCCCTAGAGGTGTCCATATTGGCCAACATCAGCCAACACCTGCACACCTAGACCCATAAGTAGCTACCCATAGTTCCCCCACCCTCGCCTCCTCAACAGCACCCATCCTTACTCTGGGACCTGGTTGATTCTGGACACATCACTACATGCTGCCCACTCTCCACTTCACGGGATCCATTTCATACAATTGTCTCGGCCCATGGGTAATCAGGGTTACCCACCCTTGTATTCCGAGTCTGTATACACCGCGGACAAAATGGATGATCTATCACATTCGTATGGTTTGGCCAATTTTTGGGTTGACCAGCAAGGGACGCTCCAGTATGTATTCCATGATTAGAATCCATGGATGCACTGTGCCCCCCCCCGGTTGTATCCTGCCTGTGGTCTACCACAGTGGACACTTTACATTTATTGCATGTATAGTTCCCGTATCCGACTGTAGGGGGGGGTGGAAGGGCATGCAACATGTGTCATGTGTCTTGCCTGGGCTCCTCACTTCCATTGCCATAGCCTGTGAACATATGTCATTCCTGTGTGCTTTTTCCTATCATAGCTGTATATCTCTATATATCTACGCACACGCACACACACACACACACACACACAGACACACACACACACACACACACATGCATTTATGTATTTATATATGTAAGTATATGTGTACATTTATCTACATATGTGTGTGTGTGTGTGTGTTTCTGTAAACCAATACATTCCCTGTGCATACGCACTTACACATGCGTAATGGTGTTTATATATGTTTCACCTGAATACTAGTGCCTTATTCATTAAGACACCGACACTTCACTCCAGTTATCTTGTAATCGGTATTTAGCATGTTATACAGCAGACAGATGTTGCAATATGTTCATGTACGGATTACTGATGGTAATTGGAATGTGATACAGTGTGATTCGGTAGACAATGTCTGTTAGTTAGGGGTTGCTCTAACAAATGCACTATTGCTGTGCCACTCCATATGCATATATACCCATATACCCATGACTCCTGGTTCCCCAAACACACCCCAATGCCTCCCTAACACTGCTGTCATCCATTCTCCTGTCTGATTCGTGGTGTATCGACACCACTACACACTGCCCACACCCTACTCCTATTGAGCCATCCCATCGATTTATTCACTCCATGTATCCTCCAACCTCCCATACGTTTAGTCCACGAACATTGTTGACATGAGCCACCAAAGGAATACTATTTGCTATTATTAGGCTGTTTATGGCAGGATTAGACTCTATACTTTATTACATCTTTACTCCCGTTAACATGACACTACAATTCATTAATATGTATGACTATGCGGTATCGTACACGTTACACATGGGAGCCTAGTTATGTATGTGTTCAGCGTATTTCTTTTACAATTAGGCCAGTTAAGTACTTGTCGTTGTCATACTAGGCAGATCACAGGAAGGATTCCATGTGTGGGGAGGCCCTCACATTGGATTACCATCAGCACAGCACTGACTTTGGACACTGTACACGCCTCTGCATTCTAGCAGTTTTGTCTTGTTCCTCTTCTGCACAGCCTATTATTCCATCTACTGTCGATGTTTGTATGTGCACATTCCTATTATTAATGTCTAGAAATGGAATGCATGTGTTACAGAGAATGTACTTCTACCTATTGTTGTCTGCATGTGTGTATGCATATATACCTATTACGACCTCGCTGACCTCCACGGGGCAGTCCACTTAGAACCAGGCCATCCAACACTGGCACGCCTGGATCCATAATTTCATACCCATAGTTCCTCCAAACCACCAGTGTTCAACTTACACATGTAACTTTCATTATCCACGCGTTATCGCAGCCATGACACACCTCTACACATTGCCCTCTCCAGAGCGTTAGGGGCCCTACACATATGTTGTCTGGCCTCATGTATTCACAGGCTCTCCCGCCATGTAATCTTTGAACATACCTGCCCTTGCTAGTGTTATAGATTATGGCCATTTGCGCTTTACAATTTTTGGTAGTCCCAGCATGGACTACTTTCTGTCTGTGTGTAAAGTAGACTTAGCAATTCAACTGATGTTACTCCCACTGGTAAAACCCCTGCCTGTATGAGTAGCAGTGCTCTGCTCACTCCTGGGCAGCTTTTTATGACATACTCTGACAGCACTATATAATACCATAGTTGCTCTTGATTCCCTTCACATCCCTTGTGTATGCTTTATTGTTACAACGTTCATTCTTCATATATATATATATATATATATATATATATATATATATATATATATATATTACATCTGTACATATGTATATACATTTCCTATGCTGGTGCTGGGCGCTGCTTACACCTGCGCAAGAACACTTGCATATACTTACTGTGTGTTACATATGTTTACTGCTGCTTATTTTTGCTTACGTGTGCCTTATTCATTATGACAGTACCACTTTGATTGAAGGGATCTGGTTAATAGTCCCGTGCGATACCCACGTTCACTTTTACAGGTTTTAATGTTGGTTTTACAGCAGACTGATATTCATTCCACAAGGAAAATGATATGTGCTATAGTCGAACTTAAAACATGAATGCCTGTTCGTTAGGTGGATGCTCTAACCACTACACTATTGGTGTTCTGCTTCATTTATATGTATACCCATGGTTCATAGTTACCTGAACACACACCTCAACACTTCACTAACACAGCAGGCATCCATTTTCCTGTTGAGGAAAACTGCACTACCACACATGCACCATTCCCTACTGCTCTGGACCCGTGCCGCATTTTGACTCACTCAAAGTATATTCAGACCTCCCAAGCCTATAGTCCTGGCACATATGTGTGTTTGATTGTCAGGGTGTTTATGTGGCCATCTGGGTTTAGGCTTGTCTGACTGGGGACTGGGACTGCCCTGTACCTGTCTGAAAGTCCGATTTCACAGGTGGACAAGGTTACTCCCACTGTTAGTATCCTACCTGTGGTTAGAGACGCAGGGATTTTGACCCCCTCTGGCCAGCTTGATATGTCAGCTCTAGGTAATATGAGTGTTCCTCTGCTTTTTTCCTTTGCATTCATTATGAATGCTTTCTTGTGCCCATGTTTGTTATATATATATATATATATATATATATATATATATATATATATAGTTGCCACTTTTTCAATTGGGACATTTTTGGTACAAACATCAGATTTTGCAGGCTGAAACTTATCCACAGCCACATACCCACAGCCAGTACAAAGAACAGAACCTCACTTTTTTGCCTAAATAACAGCTTATTCTTGTAGCATTTTAGTTGCTTATTCTGTTTCTTATAAAATTTAGGTGTTTCAGATACAATATAACTGTTTTATGCAACTATTACATAAATATAGGAAATAATTTTGTCATTAAATCCCAGGACATCTGCTATTTTACAATATTTTTATAGGACACAACTGCCCAAAGAGGGACTGTTCCTCGCAAAGTGGGACAGGTGGTAACCCATATATATATATATATATATATATATAATATATTTGCATATATATATATATATATATATATATATATATATATATATATATATGTATGGATATATATATATATATATATATATATATATGTGTGTGTGTGTGTGTGTGTGTATGTATGTACGCATGCATGTACAGCTATATGATTTAATTACTTTGATCATACTCTTGAATGACTGTGCTGTCTGCTATGTTTGTGAGAACATCAAAGTTAGGTATAACTTCTGTGGCTTAGTGGTAGATCACACTGATTGTGATGTGTAGGGTCCTGGTGTCGGGCCTGGCCGACAAGGTTTATTGTGTTGTTGGGCAGAACAAGGGCCGTTGGACTAAGGGTGAGTACAATACTTATCAGCTGCGATTTTCCATTTAACCGCCGATTCACGTCACGCAAAAACCTTTTGCATTCTTACTGTGATACGTCACCCCATTTCACATTGCAATGGTATTATATCATTATACAGCATAAAAGTAGCAAGGTATGCTCGTATATGGATTACGCGTCATAAATGGTGTATGCTGCAGTTGAACCGGCAACGTCTGCTCGATAGGCGGATGCTCTAACCACTACACTATTGGTGTTCTGCTTCATTTATATGTATACCCATGGTTCATAGCTACCCGAACACATGCCTCATCACTTCAGTAACACAGCAGGCATCCATTTTCCTGTTGGGAAAACCATGCTACTACACATGCACCATTCCCTACTGCTCTAGACACATCCTGTATGTTGGCTCACTCCAAGTATATTCAGACGTCCCAAGCTTATAGTCCTGGGACATATGTTCATATAATTGAAAGGATGTTCAATTAGTCTTCCGCTTGTCCATCTGGTGACTGGGACTGCCCTGTATCTGTTGAAAGTCAGATTTAGCACGTGGACATAGTTAGTTCCACTTTTAGCATCCTACCTGTGATTGTAGATGCAGGAGGTTTGTTCACCTCTGGGCAACTTGATATAACAGCACTAAACATTACAGGGGGGGTTCTGCTGCTGATTCCCTTCACATTCGTTATGACTGCTTTATTGTGACCATGTTCATTCTTCATATATATCTGTATATACATACATATATATATATATATATATATATATATACATATATATATATATATATCTGTCTCTACATACACATGCATATACACCTACATGCTTATTTACATTTCCCATACTGTTGAATGACCGCCACTTACCGTCACGCTTACTCACTTGCATACCCGCTTACATCTGCTTTAAAGCACCTTTATCACCCTATATCTGACTGCCATTATTGTGACCATCATATAAAATTAGCCCTTGCATGGCTTGGACCCAGGAACACCGTAGTCACTGGTTTTACCACTAAACCATCCGTGATACATTCTCTATAGATATTAATTAGGATATATGACTTTACTACAGCCATTCCACAGTACTGGCAACAAATGTGACAGTTGGGTGGTGTACATATGTATAGTACATGTTACTATTCATATGTTTCTGAGAGGCATATTTATACATTTACAAGTATACATATTTATGAATTGGACACATACTTGGCAACTACTTATTTGCATGTATGTGTAATGTGTAGCTATGCAAATATAAGTATGTACGTTTATAGATATATGACTACATATCTGGAGTTATACATGGCCATGTATATGAATGACTGCATATGGGAAGTACCTGTACTGTTTGTATACAGGGGTTGTGTGCATCATTACGACACGGAACCTGGACTGGGTATACAATTGTGGACATGTACTATTTGGAAGATGGCTATGGGAAAGCTTCATGTGAACACCTGAAAGGTATATATTCCCGATGATGCATGTGGGGAGACGTGCATCACGGTCAGGTGTTTAATCCTGGGTTGTAGGTTCTGCAGGACCGGCTGGAGGCTGAACAGGGTTGTGGACAATTACTACTCATACAACTTGTGACCAGATGTCTACGGGACTGGACATCATTTCATGCCATGAAGTCTAATCTTTAGAACAGATATTTATCCCATGAGGGATAGCCAAAAAGTTTGGGGACCAAAGACTTTCATTCTTTTGGCTTTACAAAAATGAGGGAGGGTTATTCATGCAAGGGATACATAGTTTGCAATCCTGAGACTGCCTAGGGTGAAACTGCCTACTAGATATGATTAGTGGTCACTATGTGCAGATATGGCTGCGCCAAGCTAGCATCCCGAGTATGGGTGGTTTTGGTGGACATTCAGGAAGGGGGGTGGTGTGCTGTGGAGGGGATGATGGGTATTCAATTATGTATCCAGGTGTGTTGGGGTTGGATGGCTCATTTCAGGCCAGACCATTATGTGGGTGTGAGCCAGTAACGTTTCTGTACATGTGTATCGCATATTTTAATGTTCATATGTTTGTGGGATTGTGTTCTGCAGTATGGCCTGTCAGGTTGTATTGTGAATGTAAATGTTTGTTTTTTTGGTTTCCTTTCTGATTCACCCACTGCTCCCTCGTACACCTCCAGTTCACCTATTGTGCATCCGACCCAGTCTTCCCTTGGCGAATTATTACATTACCCATCACCCCCACCCCCATATTCCACACACACCATCCATCTATCCATCCATAGGGTTGGGAGGGTAGCCTAATGGTTAAGGTGTTTGCTGCCAAACAACAAGTACAGGTTTGGAAATCTCACAGGGATAATAATTCACTGCTTAAAATGGCTTGCAGCAAGAGCAGTTAGCCTAGTTAATCTATCTCTTCTCTGCTTGATGGCCCATGGCACAGACAACAGAACACATTGCATACACTACATATCTCTGGTACCAATGTAGTTGTGAGGACAACCCTAGCATTTTTGATCTTCCACATGCTGTACTTCACGCACATAGGTACACACAAATACTTATCTTTCATGACATGGTAGGTAGACCAGGGTAATCCCCGTTCATCTTTGGGCCGTCCAGGCAAGGACAACTTGGACCGCGAATGGGCAGATGTTGAGCAAATGCTCTGACCATTGGTAGGGTTGCCACCTTTACAAATGACCAAAGTGGGACATTTTCGGGACACACATCAGATTTTACAGGCCGACACATACCCACAGTCAGTACAAAGGATAGTACTTTAGTTTTATGCCTAAATGAAAGCTTATTGTTGTAGCAGTTTAGTTGCTTATTCTGTTTCTTGTAACATTTAGGTATTTTACATACAGAAGTAACTATTTTATGGAACTATTACATAAAATATGGGACATAATTATGTCCTACAATCGCAGGACATTTAACATTTTTAATATTTTTGGTAAGGACTCAACTGCCCAGAGAGGGACTGTCCCTCACAAAGTGGGACAGGTGGTAACCCTAACCATTGGGCTAGGCTTAGCAAAGGGCAGCAGCGCACAAACACACTACATTTTGCTTCCACTTGGTATAACAATCAACACTACAATGGAATACGGGCACGGGGTTTTAAATGTCATGTGTTCGAGGGACGGGGATTCAATATTCAGCTATGTGCCTTTGTGTTTACTTTTTATTTTGGTGTTTGCAAAACTGTCTTGTATGCTTTGCATAAATTTCAGTATCCATGGACACTAACAGGAGTGATTATTATTAGAGACAGGCTATACTAGTCAGCATTTTAGGTTGCGCGTCTGCAGCCAAAATGTTTCTGCCTCCATGCAGCACTTAGACATGCCCCTGCACTCGCGCACATTTCCTATGCATGTGGACTTTGCGGCAGCATGCCTTCATTAATATGCATGTGGTGCTGCTGCGCCATCTCTACACCGCATGGTCGGCACAAGGCTAACACCATCCTTGCGCCAAGTTTCATGAATCCCGGGTGAGTTAGCTGGCCTACACATTGCTTACACCTACTAAGCTGGGCTGTGCAATGCTTAGCATTGCTTAATATTTAAGTTGCATTATATTTGAATGGTTACATTGATTTATTATTCATTACATGTTATATATGTATTTGGTATCCATGATTTATGTGTATGTACACTGCATGAGGTCCTTGTGTTTATTTGAGGATTTCAACACTTTATTACAATGACACCTCACATCTGGGCTTAATGCAGTACTCCAGTTCACATATTTATGTCCTGTAATAGGTTATACAATATAAAACTGTATATAGATTCCTTTCACATGTTCAATTTGTATTTCCTATAGTGAGGATCTGTTTGATGATACCTCAATCTTAAGTATTGCTGTGATGGCTTAGTGGTTAACTACTGTAATTATAGTATACAGAGTCCTGGGTTCAAGACCTACAAAGGCTGTTTATTTTGTTTCTGGCCAGAATAGCGGCTGATGCATACAGATTGATTAAGGCACTTTTAAGCAATTGTAAGTGGGTTTGCGCGGGTTTGCATGAAGGTAAGCAGTGCTGACCTCCTGTTAAATATGCTTACAGAGAGTTAGCTTCAGTATTGCTCAACCTGTGTGCGCATTGCTTACCCCTGCACAAATGGGCTTAAATTCGCTTACTACTGCTTAAATATGTTTACTCCTGCTTATTACTGCTTAAATATGCTTACTCTTGCTTATTAGTGCTTACAGCCACTTACCACCACACTAATTTAGATAGTAATGTCTAATGGTTCTTGGGAAGGTGGTGGATGTGGCAACTGTATACATTTATCATTCTTTACACATTTTACCTTCCATTTGTATCCCTGATTCCTGTGTACATATACTGTATGGAGCACTTGTGATTATCTGTGGACTTTGCAACATTATAACAATGACTCCTCACATTTGCATTTAATGCAGTACTCCAGTTCACAAATATATGTTATGTCGTAGGTTATGCAACAAAATAAATTGATCATAAAGTGATTTGACATGAAAAATGGATTGTACTAGAGTGGGACTTGAACTGGGAATGACTGCTCACAAGGTGAATGCTCTGCCCACTACACTAATGCTGTACTGCTTCAGTTGCATATATCTTGCTTTTTATCCTCTTGTGCCATTTAAGCTGCATTAACCGAAGCTAAGCGATGGGCAAACCCGCACATCTATGGTTAAATTTAATCTGTTTTATAAAAAAATAAACTTCTTTATCTTTACTGTTTTAGATATTGCTCTTGTACACTTGGGGGGATGTTGCTGTGGGTATGCGAACACCTATGAGTGGTCTCGCTCATTCTTATTCATGCACTGTTGTTCTTCATTGCAGGGGTGTGTATATTCTGAGAGCTCTGTTCTCAGACATGCCCCCTGCACTCGTACATGCTCTGTCCATTTAGGAGCTCAGGCAGCGCGCCTTCATTAATATGCATGGCGTGCTGCCGTCCTGCTTCTAAATGGCCGCTTCCGTGCAGGACTAAGCTAGTCCTGCACGGAAGGATAGTGAATCCAGGGGTTTGTTTTATTTAAAATGTTTGAAAGTATTTTTTTCTAGGAGTTTTAAAAGTTATTTCTTAGTGCTAGTTAGCAAAGGTTTGTTTTCCGTTTTCTGACTGCAAAGGGATTAGATCTATCATGTTTGAGCAGGAACTATATATGCTGTCATATATTTAACAAACAAAAACTTTAAGCATACTCAAGAATCACATTAGAAATAAATGTCTACAAAGTAAGAAAGTAAAAAGAAGCACAACGGTTCCACACAGCACACCTTTAATTCCAATATGACAGGGTAAGTGCTTTCATGGATGTCCGCTTCATCAGAAGCACTTACCCTGTCGTATTGGAATTAAAGGTGTGCTGTGTGGAACCGTTGTGCTTCTTTTTACTTATCTACCTGTTTTTGCTGCTCCTGGTTCCTTTATTGGTTTAGAGATTTTATTTTTTCTTTTTCAAAGTAAAGAAAGTGTCTATACTAGAAAATAATGATGATATATGTCTGCAAGTGCCATGCTTGTCTCATTTTTTATAGATGTGGATAGTTATTGCTTAGAACCAAAGTCGTTAAATAGGATATCCAGATTTGAAATCTATGTTACTGCAAAAAATACAGCTGCAGATATGAAGTTAAAAGATCTGCCATTGTACATTTCAGTAGACAAAGTTTATCAATATAAAAAAACTTGAATAGTGGTACCATATATAGATAGCTGTATATCTACATATATATATATATATATATATATATATATATATATATATATATATATATATATATATATATATAGACTATATGAGATTGCTATACTATTGACCTGGAGGTCATTTCAAGCTTAACCATTTCATTCCATTGTAATACCACTGAAATGTTAGTTAAGGGTCTATATTAAATTCTCAAAAGCCGACAATGCTGAATCTGACATTGTCGACATGAGAATAGCAAAACTGCAGAACATCGAACAAGTAAACGGAAATCTCCATAAGGGGAGATTTCCATTTACTTCAATGTAGTGTGGTCTTGGAGTTGGTATATTTAAGTAGCGGGGGGTGTGGGGGGCGCATCTTGCCCCCTGACTACACCGTTTCATTTTTTTTTTTTGTTGTTTTTATTTTTTTTTTCTGAACATTCGATGTTTTAACAGTTCGATCACTAAAGGTCGACCTTTAGTAATTTGAGCTGTTAAATATTCAATGTTCTAATATAGACCCTTAGTTAGTACCCAAGACTGCATTTAGTAATGACTGCCCATGTCCAAGAAGGTCGTGGATACTATTCCTAGTACAAATTTACAGTGCCCCATCCACTCATCCAGGTTTCTCTTGAACAGTGTCATAGAGGTGCTCTGTTTCACATGAATAGGTAACCTATTCCAAAGATGCAGCAGTCTCTGGGAGATAAATCTGTCCCTCCAGCATGTCCTATTTAAGTTGTAGGCCATATTTAGGTCCTTTGAACATGTAGCCCAAGTCCCATTTGATTTACAGATATGCAGCAAGTCCATTAGGTTTGGCTCTGAGATTGCTCTGTAGGGCAGGCATAAGTCTCCCCTAAGAAGTCTATATGATACAGGGTATAATGACAGGGACTTTAGTCGGTCTGTGTAAGGCACATGCTGGAGTCCCTTAATCTTCTTAGCTAGAAATCTCTGAGATCTTTCCAATTGCTGCAGATGCTTTAAACATTACAGGCCGAACGGGACATTACACTCATTTATGGGCTGGATTAGTGCCGAGTATAGAGGGATTATGACTTCTTTTGCTCTCAAGGTGATGCCTTTACTAATCAAGTGTGCTATGTAGAAAGCCTTCCTTACTACAGTAGACACATGGTGGCCAAGGTTAAGATCACAGTCAACTTGTGATCCCAGGTCCCTTACCACTTATTGGGTACTTAGGGTATTGTTGTTGATTTGATAGTGTGAAGGGACATTATGCCGAAGGGAATGATGATGCATTTCTTTGCATTCAGGTTGAAACCATGACAAAGACACCAGTCGTTGGTCTGTGCAAGACCTTCCTGGAGTATACTGACATCATTTGGGGATTTAGTAATTTAGCAATTGTACCCAGTTTGCTCTTGTCTGCAGACTTTGTTAGCCACAAACCCTTAGTTTTGACCTGAACGTCTGAACATCTGAGAGGTATATACCAAACAGTAGGGGTTCCAGCACTGACCATGTGGGACCTGGCCGGTAACAGTTCTGCTGGTTGATGTGGAGTCTCCCACTTTGATAGTGTGTGTTCAGTTTATAAATCAGTTGGCAACCCATCTTATAACAAAGGGGTTTACATTCAGTTTGCTAAGTTTATCAGTAATGCCCGAGTGTGGGATTGTGTCGAAAGCCTTCGCCAAACTGAGATATGCTGTGTGCATGGGTTTGCCCCTGTCAGGGGCCCTGGTCACATTTTTGAAAAAATCCACTAGATTTAACAGGATCTGCCCTTGACAAAACCGAATTGGGTAGGACCCAGGGTTTGGAGGTTGCCTATGTCTTTATGAGGTCCCTAATGTTACATTTCATGGCCTTACAGATAAGGCTGGTCAGGCTTAAGGGTCTGTAATTCTCCGGGTCTGTTGCTAGGCTACCTTTGTGGATGAGAATAACTGTTGCTGTTCTCCATTCTACAGGAGCAAATCATATGGTTATACTATGATGAAAAGGGTACTTAATGGTGATGCTAGTTAATGTGTTAGCCTGTTTAGAAAAGACAGACTGGAATGCCATCTGGTCTCATAGAGGCTGTGCTTTTTGCCTTGGACAAGGCTTTGATGACCGGTTCTTTAAATATGTGGGGTGGGGGCAAGTTTGGGGGAAGGTTTGTGATAGGTCTGGAGGGGATAAAGAAGTGACATTTTCACCAAATCGATCCACTAGCAGGTTTGCTATCTCTGTGGGGTCAGTGTGTGTGATACCATTGGTCACTAGTTCTGCACATGCTTGGACACCACCTTTTAGACTACACACATAGCTGTAAAAGGCCTTATGGTTATCTTTGGCTGTGCTTGCTAAAGCCCTTAGAGGATTTCACAAGTTGTGTTATTTGTCTGTTGAGACTTTGGAGGGTGCTTTTCCATTGTTTGGGGTCTCGCCTTTTTTTCTTGGACAGCAACATTTTGCATCTATAGTAACATTTGTTGATGCTGGATGTCCACCATGGCGGCTTGTTTTTACTTGGAGCTCTGGTTTTGATTCTTTCTGGTACAGCTGCAGCTATACACTTATGTAACCAATTGTACAGGGCTGTAGTGTAAGCTTTGGTGTGGTTACCACTGCCAGCTAGGGAAGAGGCTTGGAATGCATTTATACCTTCACCTAGGAGGGTATAGTTTGCCTTGTGAAGTTTTTTAGTCTGATTTCACCCATTGTGAGATTTGGTGTTAGTGTCAGGTCGAAGGTGACTGATTTCTGGTCAGATATAACTAATGAGTGCATTTGTTTGACATGTTAGTAAGAAGCAGATCTAGTATGTTTGTTCATCTTATTGGAGTATGAACAATTTGTTCCACAGCATTTGAGTTAACAAAGTCAAGGATCTTTCACACTAGTGAGTTAGGGCTAGTGTAGGTTTCCCATTTGATGGTGGGATAATTGAAATCCCCCATAACCAGAGTGTTCAGCAATATTTGGATTGTCTCCAGTTTGGTCAAGTAGGCTTCATGCAAGTCATGATCCATGGACGGAGATCTATAACTGACTATGACTTGAATGGGGGTCTTACCCACTGTAACTGGAACTTGGAGTAACTCCATGCAGTTATCCAGTCTAACTAGACAGGAGGTGAATTTATCTCAAATATAGATAGAAGCACCACCTACTTTGGTTCTCACACATTTATTTTGTGGTCTGAAGGTCTGGAAGTCATTTTAGCCTTGCAAGACCAGGGTATCCTCTGAGAACTTGAACCAGGTTTCTGTGATGGCACAGACATCTACAGCTTCCAGTGATAGAAGTGCTTCCAGGGTGTGCAGTTTTGGTTTAAGCCCTTAGTGTTTTGCAGCATGACCCTTATTTTGTTAAGATTGACAAATTTCACATTTGCAAGTTTGATTTTGAGACTTGCCTAAAAAGGCACTATGAAGGAAGCAAGAGCCTTTGCCAGCAGCCAAAAGCCTAGAGGTGCAAGGTGCAAACCGTCTCTGGCAAAGCAGCAGGGTCTGTCAACCTTGGCTTCTCAGGCTGAGAGGAACTGGATCCCCTTTGAAGGACACCAAAAACTAAGCCAATTATTGAAACCAATCATTCTTTGTTTATACTGTGGCATTATTGTAGGTGAGGGTAGTATGCTGCTCCAGGCTAGGAACATACCTACCTGGAATACATACTCAGAGAGCTCAGTCACGTCTCTCTTCATATAGTCCAGTGAGGTACATCTCAGGTCGTTCACTCCGACAGGCAGCTGACTGTGACTTTCTCCTTGTCCAGCCTGGTGAGTTGGACATCCATGTGTCTCACTATTAAGTCACCAAGGACTACAAAATTTGGTTTTTGAGTGTTATTCCTTAAGGACTTGGTAGGTGAGACACTGGTGTTGTTAATTGTCATGGGTACTGTGGGAATGTGTTAGTTGTAGCAGTCTTGTGTTTTGGAGGTCTCTGGTGTCTCAGTAGGTTTGTTGAGAGAACCTCCACATATGTTGATTTTTGTGTTAGATGCATACTATATATATAAGTAGTGGTACTATGTGCATGCACAGAGGTGGATGAGTTGATAACCTCTTCCGTGTTACTGTTTTGAGTGCGACAGAGCATGGAGTCAAGATTCTTAGTGTAGATACATCTCTAACTCTCTGTACTAGAGTGAGTTATTAGTAAAGGGTTGTCAGTATACATGAGGCAATTGCTACTCTGCCTCAAGAGTCCCAAGTCAAGAATGTTGGCAGGAGAAACAAGGATGGACCAACTGTTCATAATGCTAGGTTGAAGACTGTTATCACTACGGGGGCCTTTTCAGGATCAATCAAGGAGGATGGATATTTATGCTTGGTGGTCTTTTTTTTTTTGTAAGTTAACCGGGAAAAGTCGAAAGACACTAACAAATAGGTTTCAGCTCACTAGAGTATTTCTTTGACTGGGAAAGTATTAAGAATGAAGGCTACACTAATGTGGTACAGCTGTATCTAAGAGAAAAAGCATTGAATTAATTTGTCCTGCTATAGCACACAGTTGTGTGGCAGTGTGCAGTAATGCACAATGTGCAAACAAGCAGAAACTTGCTCAAATGCAGGGCTTAAATACTAGAAGCTAAAAACGTGAAAAAAACTTTAAAAAGGTTCAAAAGGACCAATGAGGATGCTTACTCAAAGCACTAAACCAGTTACCCTTTACCAGACAGGTTCCAGTCAGCACAATCCTCTCACTAGAGTGCAGAAAGTCCCCTTCCAATCCAAGATGACCTGGGAAATCTGATCAGAACAAACAGCCACTACAAACAGATTCAGATGCAGCAGACCTGTATCGGGACTATGCTACAGCTACTACCTACCCTAGTTTCAGCAGAAACCAATAGAGAATTTTAACACAACAGAAAATCAGCAAGGAGACTCTAAAGAATGTTTTAAACAGCTAACAAGTCATTTATTTTAACACTGCTTGGTGGGAAAACCAGAGCAAGCAGAACAGATTGCTTTGCAGCAGCAAAAAAGGCCAGTAAATACTTAACAAAGTGAAAATAGCAATAAAATTTGATTTGACAGGCAGAGTAAGGCAGACAATTGCAGTACAACAGTGTAGTTTAGTATACAGTATATACATGCTTTATAAAAGTAGGAAAGTAGGCAGCAGACAATAAAAAGTGCAGTAAATAGTATAAATAATCAAAAAAAAAAAACAGGTGTGTGTATACACACGCAGACACACACACACACTTATAGATATATATAGATATATATATATATATATATATATATATAGGGTCTATATTAGATCACCGAACATTTGAAATGTCGGGTGTTCTAATATCAACCCGTTTTCAGCGAACGCTGAAAATATCGAAGTAACAGGAAACCAAATTCTTTCCTAGGGAAAGAATTCGGTTGCCTGTTTCTGTTGCTTCAGTATTTTCAGCGCTCTGGTGGAAAGTTACGGGTCGGGTTCAGGTAAGTGTGCGATTGTGTGGACGTGTGGTTTAGGGTGGGTTAGGTGAGTTAGGGTTAGGGCGCGGATCAGGTAAGTGTGCGATTGTGTGGACGTGTGGGTTAGGGCGGGTTAGGTGAGTTAGGTTTAGTGCACAGGTGAGGTGACTGTGCGATAGTGATGGACCTTAGGGTTGGGGTTTGGGTTAAGGTAAGTGGACAGTTAGTGGTGTTTGTATAGTTTAGTGTAGGGTTAGGTATTAGAGTTTAGGTGTATGTGTGTGGATTGCTGTTTGTTTGGTGTGCTTGTGTTGTGTGTATGTGTTTTGGAACAGCAATTTTTTTCCCCAAGGAAAAAATTTGCTGTTCCGAATGTTTGATGATTTTTTTTTTTTTCGATTGCTAGGGTTCGATATTAGAACACTCGGCATTTTGAATGTTCGGTGTTCTAATATAAACCCATATATATATACATATATAGATATATATATATATATATATATATATATATATATATATATATATATGTATCCATAGATAGTTGCATGTGATAAATTAATAAGGTGGTCTTAATCCAAAGAAGTACATAATTTGAGATTCATGACTTCAAAAAGGCAGAACTACTATTTTTAATACTGACTGCTTTAGTTACATGATTGACTGGGATATCTTCTCTGCAAAGTCTGCATGTCTCCCATGTGTTCATGTTGGTTTTCTCCAGGTGCATCAGTTTCCTTCCACAAATCAAAGACATCAAGTAGGTAGAGTGTCAACTTTTAAATAGTATGTTTTGTGTGTGTATGATAAAGAAGAAAGACTAGCAATCAATGTCTGTTTCCCCCCTTTGCTAATAAACTCTGTGAATGGCAGTAAGGAGTAAGCTATAATTTGTAACTTGAATATTTTTGTCAACATTACAAGAAAATGTATAAATGTATTAAAATTCAATGTCAGATTTAACAAGTAATTTGTGATCTGATAAAGCAGTTGATTATTTTGGCAAGTATTTGCTAAACGACGTAGGTGCTTTATATTATTTGTGTGTTTTATATCTGCATCCTGCCATGCTATAGATTATATTGCCTATAAATGTGTTCACTTGTCATTTATTTAAATACAATTATTGTTTAGAAAATTGCCTACAATCTTGTCAAAAATGCTAAACAACCAAATAAGGTGTATATTTATTTTAGAAATTACACCATGAGGTCTTTGTGCATTTAAGACTCACTTTGATTTTAATGATGAGAGACAAAGAGTGTTTGCTAATAGGTGGATATGAGCAGCAAAAAAGTATGCGGTGACTTAGGCTCAGATTCTAAGAAAGGCATTAAGGAAATCCATAGCAAATTAAAACAGCAATTGTCACCTTCCCAAGTGCAATAGATTATGACGTTCACAAAAAAAGTTGTGAAACTTGTAAATGATTTGTGTGAAGCTAGGAAGAATATGTTACAGTGTGACACTAATGATATAAGCATAATAAGGCATTCCTATGGAAATATGATGAGACAGCAAATCAATGAAAGAAAATATATTTGATACATTTCATCAGATTTATCACTTCTGCTAGTTCTATGGGTGTTAAGTAGTGAACAGGGTAATTCATCATTCATTATGGTGGGCAGCATACCACATGAATGCTAAGAATTTAGTAATCTGAACAAAGGAAATGATAATTTTCATTCAGCTAAAGATTGGAAAGATAATTTAATAACTCAGATAGGGGAAAGCACCAGCCAACATCTAAAAAGTTCAGACAGTGATGTTAAGAGCAGATCAGTTTTTACCAAATGTGACTATTTCCTTGGCTTGTGTTACTATAGACATCAATGGTAATTATTCTGATGATGTTAAAATAGTTATCTGTGTAATATCTATGATTATGTTTTTTATATTTTCCATATTGGTTTAAAATTTATAAATGTGGTTTTTCCAAGCATACACTCTTTGGAAACAGATATTTTCAAGTTATGCAGGAAGTTGCATTTGATGTATTATTGACATTATAAGGGTGGCTTTTGTCAGACTGAAAATTTAGATGACATTTGTTCTACAAGTAAAGATGAAGTTTATTCTTTGTCTGTAATAAATTATAATTGTTTTATGCTTATATCCCTGCAGATCTGAATGGCAGTGTTGCTAAGAATTGTTTTATTCCTCCCTTTAACAATAACATAGTTACAAGTTTTAGTTGTTGTATCTTTAGGCTTTTCCCGGTTAGGGGTGGCCACAGCGGAACTCAGGTCCGCTAATGATTGGCAGTAGATTTTTACGTACCGAGTTGCCAGCCCTGACGCACAACCTTCAACGAAGGTACGCCCATTCACGCATGTCTCCACACAGAAGACGCTTTAGCTGAGAATCGAACAGGACGTCTTACTGTGTGGCAACAACACTACCGCAGCACCACCATCGCAGTGTGAGTTACAAGTTTTAGTGCTGTGTTGATTTTGACATAAAACATCTGTTTGATAACATCTTGTAAAATAAGCATACAATTCTTACCAATGAATATTTTATACCCCAGATTAGACTTTCATCTAAGGGTCAAAGCTATATAAAGCAAATTCTGACAGAGATAGGACTAGAGGAAATTTCTGAGTCTGATTATCAAACACTATACAGGGATATATCCAAAGTACAGGTTTTGGCTGCCATAGGCTAAAGTCTCAGAGGTATTACTGAAGCTCTTCAGTGAGGTCATTGTTTCCCTCTACTCATTACTCATTAGATCCATTATAGAGTACAACGCCCCTTTTGGTATGTACCTCACAAGACATATACAACAACTGGAAAGGCCACAGAAGTACCTCACAAAGAGGATTACTGGCCTCAAACAGATGCCCTATGCAGACCGTCTCAAAAAACTCCAGCTTTACTCTGTCACATATCGCCTACTCAGAGGCGATCTCTGCCTAACATACAAAGCTATGTCAAACCCAGAGCTGTTGGACATGCTCCACATAAAGAAATCCCAATCCCTCCGAGCTACACACTCTAGGGACCTAAACCTTGTTGCCGCAATAAACAGGACATGCTGGAGGGATAGATTCCTGTCCCAGAGACTTCCCATACTCTGGAACAAACTACCTAACTATATCAAACAAAGCTCCTCATTAGCACTCTTCAAGAAAAATATTGATGATTGGATGGGAGATAGGAAATTCAACCCAAGGATCACTTCTGTGGCTCTGCTTGACAGGGGCACAGGAAAATAATTTGCTTGTGTGGCAAAAGCCAGGGTACCATTTTGCTAGGCGTATATAGGCCCTAGGACCAATAGCCTAGTACCTACCTATGAACCTATGAACCTATGAAAGTGAAAACATTGACCACGTTCCTAGTAAGTCTCAGGAGATGAAATCTTAATGTTTCCCAAACCTAATCAGAGCAAGTAGATAACCTCTGTTGCCCTATCTCATTAATCTAACTAGAAATAAAGATTTATGTCAAAACTCTGACCAGTAGACTTGTGAACATACTCCCTAATTTAATATATATATATTTTTTTTCTTCAACAGGTCTTTCTTAAGAATAGAAATGGTAGCCTGGATCTCATTAGACTTTGGTTACACATTTGACAATCATGTGAAACATGCAACCTCCAAAGTGCTGCAGTTCTAATCTATTTTAAAAAGGCCTTTGACTCCATTGAATGGCATGCCATATGGGAAATTTTTACATATATCAATTTCCCTTTAGCCTTTATACAGACGTGTATGTTTCTACTCACAAGCCGAACAGCTAGGATTGCTACCAATGTGATACTATCAAATCAGTACAATTAATAAGGGGCCTGCAACAAGGTTGCCCTTTGTCACAGCTCCTGCATATGATGGTTCATAGGTGTATATTAGGGTAATGACCACAGGGGGCTTGTATGAGGATAGCTGTGCAACCCAAATATATCTCACAAATTATTGTGCCTTAGAGGTTACTTTAAGGGAGTGTATGTTAGTTAGGGCATGATTTAATGGCTGTCTCTATCCATCAGAGACATAGGTGTCAGACCAGTAGTGAATTTCTGATTTCCCACCCACAGCTCCAGATTGCACTTGAATAGGATTACAGAAGGGCTCTTCTTCACATAGATTTGAAGCTTATTACAGAGAATGGCAATTCTCTGTGATAGATAACTTTCCCTCGATCTTGTCCTATTTAAGTGACAAGCAAAGTTTAAATACTCAGGTCTAGTAGCTGTGACGCTGTTCATTTTGCGGATATGCAAACATCCATCAGAGCAGGATCCAAGCAGATCACTTCTCAGCAGGATGTAGAAACAGAGTATAAAGATAGGACCTTGAGGTAATTTATATAGGGAATTGTGTTTCCATCTTGTATTCTTTTTGTGAAGAACCTCTTTGGCCACTCCAGTTGTTGTATGTGCCTGCTCAGGTACATAATGAAGGGGGTGTTATACTCAGTAATGGGTCTGATGATGGCTGAGTACAGTGGCATGATGGTCAATAATGTGTAAATACTGTAAGATACCTCTCAAAAAACCTTAAAAACTGTAAGTCAGATCTCCCAACTAAATGCGCAATTGCTTCCACCTGATTCTGTAATCTGTGTGACTCAACCCCAAAATAGCATTGTTCGTCCCTTTGCATGCTTTCATTCCCAAGTATAACAAATGGGTTAGCCATTTAAGACCAGAAAATCATAATACTTCCTCTCATTAAAAGACCATAGAAGACTTATCCCCAAGAAAAAAAACTTTCGAAAGTTGTGAAAGAGATAAATTACTTAGGCATTACCCTTACCATGTCTGTCAAGGTATTATACGATAGTAACTGTAAACAACTTTACCATTCACTCAATAGCAAAATCACATGCAGAAAGAAAAAAAGCCTCCCCTTCCTAACCACGACTCAAAAGGTAAAGATGTACATTATTCCCAAGGCCCTATACCTCATGCAACAGCTAACCAGTCTCCACAAATCTAACTACATTGAGAAATTTCAAAAGCTTATTATAAACTTCATATGAAATAGTTAGACTTAAGCTTTCTCTGCCAATTAAATTTGGGGGTGTAGCATTACCTAACATCAAAAGATAGAGCAAAGCAGTAGCAAAACACCAGTGCCTAGAGTCAAGAAGCTATATCAAGCCTTTTAAGCTGTACATGATCAGTGACAGCCTCACATCAAAAGCCATATCAGCTCCAATAAAACATGAGATCCAGGAGGACAGGAAAACTAGGTGGTTGAAAAGGGTTTTGGTTGTTCAAACATACATGAAAGCAAGCTTCTGATGTGCAGGATCTGGGATTCCACCCATATCAAGGTGGATGGGGGATATTTACCCAGGCAGAAGAGCTTGGATGCAGACCACTTTATTTATTCATGATATCTTTTAAGCCCAGAAACTTAGACTGAGAGAATTCAATCAATTAAAGGACAGTATGGGAAATTCAGAGATATTTTGGTGGCAATACCTACAACGAAATAACATAGTAAATAGCTTCAAGGACTTACAAGGTAATATGCTCCACAAATGACTTATCATCTAAGCCAAACAGAATTAGTTATTCCCAGAATGAACTCAAAGTAAGTTACTTCTATAATGAACTGATGGAGGGCAACACTGAACTTTCATTTGAAGTGTTGGCTAAATGGGAAAACTTCTTCACATCCTCCCTCACTCCACTAAAATGAGCTAAAGCCATCTGGAGAATTTTTTTTCCCACAAATATGTCTAGTATTTTACAATTCACTGTGTTCAAATTACTATAAAGGTGGCAATACCCCTAAAAGAGACTGTTTAATAGGAGTTTTATTTTATTCATTTTTTATTTTGACATTTGTTGACCGGGTTAGTCTAATTGAGCAGATGTCCCTTTTCAGCAGAGACCCGAGGAGAAAAGCTCCCATAATTATACATACATGATATAGACAGAGGTGAACCATAAGTCACAATACAATTACTTTCTATACTAATAGAGTTTGTCCCAATCAAAAGCATGCTGGCACTGTCAAATTCTGTAAGATGACTACTATCATGTGATCTGAATATGATCTCAAATCCCATGTAGATGGAGATTTCATGGTACTATTGCTTGGTCCACGAGACTCTACATCCCTCCTTTGAAAAGAAAAGAAAAGAAAAGAAAAGAATTTGGGCTATTAGGGGTTGAATCCAAGCTCACCCATTTTATTCATGCAATGTACATATTTGGATTAGAACAGTAACACTTTCTTTCATTGGTTATCTGTTTAGACACTGGAAATCTCTACCACCTTCTTGGTATGAATACTTCTGATAATATGCCTATACATTCTCAGCATGGTCCCACAAAAGCATGGATAAAAATTGCATGGAACTCCCTGTTGTTTATCTTTATCATGCATTATCTTTACATCCCCCACATGGTAGACAGTTTCCTGAAAAAGTGGGAATCATTCTCAGACAAAAAATGATTTACAGGCGCCATGGTCAAAAATGAATACTTGCTAACATGCTAATTCTGATCTATTTAACAATGTGATAGGAAGCAGACTGAATTTGTCTTTATATAATTTATTTAACTCTGACAGGAAATGCTACTATTGTAACGTTCGTTTAATTTTCAGTTTGATCATAACAGAAAGCTTTTCAAGGATGCAAGCAGAAACGTTCATTGCAGACAAGGATATTGTTTTAATTTCTAGTTACTATTTCTATTCTGATATTTGTTTGTCTAAATAATTTGCCATTTTCAACTGAGCAATGATTTCAAATTTAGTCACGGAGACTTAATTATGGATATACATGTTTTGCAATAAATATGTTCTGTTAAAAATAAGCATAAGATTCATTATAATGTAACTAAGGAGGAACGGCAAGCTGTAATGAATGAAATTAAAAATATGCATGAAATACTCATAAAACCTGCGGATAAAGGTACAAACATTGTCATTTTAAATAATGATCAATATTATGCTCTCTGTATGCCAAATTTGCAAGATACCTCTATTTACTATGTTGTGTCTATGCCTATATTTGAATCAATGTGTCTGATTTGCATGAGCTGATACAAAAGGTGTTTATGTTATTTTTCTGAAACTGATGCTTCTCATAAAGTTGTACAAGGTTAGTTACAGGATGTTGACATTTTTAATGTTCACAAAATTTGTAAAGATATGACTAGTCTTTTCTGGTCATCCTGTGGTGTTCTATTGTGGTAGTGTTTTGATAATGTAGGACATATTATTAATACTTATCTTATGAAGTATGTTGTCAATTTACCTTTTCATATAAAGGACTCTACAGCTTTTATGACTAAGTTACTAAATATGAGATGGGCTAGGAATATGTTTTGGTTGGTTGTGGAAGTTCAGAGGTTGTATGCTAATATTACTCACCATCACGCATTAGAAGCTTTGAAGTGCTTTGTGGAAGAATTTCCTGTGGGTCATTATGTTATTGAACTGAGTTTTTTATACATAACGCATGCATTATATTTAATGATGACATGTATCATCAGTTGGAGAGGACAGCTATGGGAGCATCATTTGCTCCATTATGTTAATCCATGATGGATTTATTTGAGCTTGAATACATGTATAATTCTCAGGGTTTTTTTTTTTTTTTGAATTATCTGACAAAATATTAACAATGATTTTTTTAATGTTATGGGGATAGGCAGACTGCTTTTTGCTTTATTAAGCATCTTAATTACAATAGATTTTGTTTGAAATTTGTTGGATAAGGATGCTTCCTTGTTTGTTACAGACCATTATCATATTTAATCTAAATTATATAAGACATTTACTGACAATATTGAATATTTACATGCTGCTAGTAATCATTCTCTCTGCCTTATGAGGAATTATTACATTTCAGAAAAACCTGACTATGAGGACTGGTTGAAGCTCAAAAAGTAATAACTATGTTTGCCATCTGTGTATATTCTCATTATAGTATATATATATATATATATATATATATATCTATATATATATATATATATATATATATATATATGTATGTATGTATGTATATATATATGTATGTATATATATATATATATATATATATATATATATATATATATATATATATGGATCTAGGACGTTTGCTCGACTGAACAAACGACCGAAATCCAAACGGACGGGCATACTTACACGAACGTGCTTTTCACCGAAGAAGCACTTTTGCATAAGTATGACTGTTGCCGAGGCTGTACTATGGTGCGGGTAAGGGAAATTTCCCTTTTCCCCACTGTATTGCGGTCTCGGAGGGAGAATATTAAAGTAGGGTGCCCCCCTGCTAAAATGTAAATGTACTTTTTTTTTTATTTGTCACACGCTTTAATGAAAGCACTTTTTCGATAAAAGCACTTTCGTTAAAGTGTGTTCAGACATTTGCTCAGTCGAGCAAACGTCCTAGATCCATATATATATATATATATATATATATATATATATATATATATATATATATATATATATATATATAAAATGCATGTAATAGGGTAAGCCTTATGTCTCAACAACAGTGTTTAATAGACACCATTTTGATCACCATTTGTTATATAAATAAGAAATATTTTAATTTAGGTGATACAGATTATGTCAATAACCTGTATAGTTTGTTGCTGAGCACAATATATTATATATTATGGGAAAGTATTTTACAGAGTGTAAAAAATTTACCAAATATTATTTGAAGAAAATTTTTTCAGTTGCTTTTGTGTCATTGTCCTTACCTTTCTTTATGATGTAGATAAAGTATGTTTTATTTATTGTTTTTCGAGTAATTTTGTGTATTATCAGACTGTTCAGCCTTCTACTCAGCCTTAATACTATGGGATCACGGCCCACAGTACTTGTAAGTGTTGTAAGGTTACTCGGTCAGGCTTCCATGAAATTAATAATGTATGAGTTTGATATTCAGTGTACTTTTCATGTGATTCTGTGGGATTAGAATATGCCATTAGATGCATTCTGTTTTATATTGGTGAGAAGAGGACAAAACTTAGATCTCTACTTAGGGAGCATCTTAGGGATATAAGGCTGGCTAAGACGGACAGTCCAGTAGAGGCACAATTTTTTTACATTCAGTAGCAGAGATTATATTCAAATGCCAGCAACTGTTTTGATACAAGTGATTGTGAAACCATTTCATTCTTATTTATTAACTTAAAAATTATAAGTATTTTAAACTCAAGGGGTCTAAATAAGGAAGTAAATTAGAAGCATCTTATCTAATTATTGTTTTAATTGTTTTTAGTTTTGTAATTGTTTTTTTCATTTCCTTGAAGGCTGTGTTATGTCGAGGCACAAGCAGTGACTTTGTACTATGCAACATGAAAGACATTTGTACTGGTTATCTATTTGTCTATCTATCTATCTATCTATCTATCTATCTATCTATCTATCTATCTATCTGTCTATATTTGTATTGCTATGAAATTGACTAATGTCACAAAAAGAAAACGCATATTAACCCTACTATAATAAGCAAAGTGGAGCTAAAGAGATTAAAAAGCTGTAATACTAACTTGATCTAAAGTTAGAATGCCATCCGTTAGAGCTAATAAGCAAATGTAAGTATCATCACAATCCCAACATATTTAGCATTATGAAAAAAAGCATATTCTGGAAGGGCAGTGATTTCAGCTACACTGATTATGGGAATGTCTTATAGCAAGTGATACTAGGGGCATAACATGTAAGTAAATAGTCACTTAAGTATCCAAGACCTTCTAAATATTCTACTAGGTTTCCAAAGCCATGCACCCAAAGTGCTGACACCACACTCACACTTTTACCTGCTGTTACTATGAGTCATCTATACTGCAAGCCTATACCTTTAATGCCCCACAGGCCTATCTATAATAAAGCCAAGAAATGTCTTATTCATATAGACAAAGTGCTTACCAAGCTGGCAAAGGATAGGGTGATATCTGTCTATCTGGCACAAGGATTAGTGATATCACTATGCCCCTTAAGTCCTTATACCATTGTAGATGAGATTATGACCTTGTAATTAGTTGCCTATGTGGTAGTGAATGATATTAAACATTCTACCTTGGAAGACATGCAAACAGACATAGTACCTTTCACCCCTCACTTTTTGCATACTGATTAAAATGTTTGCTATCCTTCTAGAGTCTTTTTAGCATAATTCACCTGACAGACATCCCAACATAGAAAATTCCAATCCAAATAATATCAAGCTACAGAGTACCAGGAGCCTAAACAACAAAAATCTCTGAACTTGAGGCCTTCCTTACCCTCAAAGGCACTGAACCTGTGCAGTTATAGAAACTTGGTTCCACTATAGTGATAACACTCCCTCTGTAGTAGGATAAAATGCCTATCATGTATTCAGATCCCCCAGTAATAGTGGAGTGGTATCTCTATTTACTGGTCACTATAGATTCTGCATGATGATGCAAATCTCCAACTGGTTAAAGTCCTAGTTAAACTGAATACAATTCACTATTACATTATAGCTAATTAAAGAATTGTGTTTATGACCTCTTCAGAACATGCAGAATACCTTAACCAGATTACAATTTAACCATCAAACCAAATACTTTAGGATCATAGGATCATAGAAGGTTAGTAGGCTACAGCTCCAGGGCCCTTACAATCCTAGCCAAGTTCAACCTATGTTCCCAAGGATGTCCGGTTCAAGTAGACATTAAAATCAGCACCTATTACCCCTGTCCAGGGGTAACACAGGTGGAACCCCTGGAGTAAATTTCCAGTTACCCATCCAGTCATCCAAATTACACTTAAATAGGGCCAATGAGGGGCTTTGTTTAACATGAGTAGGAAGCTTGTTCCAAAGGTGGGACAACCTCTGTGAAACAAATCTGTCACTCCAGCAAGTTCTGTTGATGTCACATACCAGGTTAAGATCCTTTGAGCAAGTGACCCATGCATCATTAGACTTGCAAATGTGTATTTCCGTTAAAGCTGGGTCAGAGATTGCTCTATATGCAAGGCACAGGTCGCCTCTGAGCAGTCTGTATGACACAGAGTAAAGTTACAATGATTTCAGTTTGTCCGCATGAGGCAGATCTTGAAGACTTTGAATTTTCTTTCTAAGGAACCTTTGCTGCAGGTATTTAGAAAGGAACATATGAAAGGGAGCATTGTACTCTTATTACTAGTCTTTCGCTGTGTTTCTACATTCCGTTTTATTGTACTCTATTACTTGCCTGATAATGCAAGAGTACAGGGGGGTTATAACCTCTTTTCTTCTGGAGGCAATGCCCTTACTTATGAGATAAACAATGTAAAATGCCCTTTTTATCACTGTGGATAAATGGTGATCAAAGTTAAGGTTACTGTCGACCTGTGTGTCCAGATCTCTCACCACTTAATGTGTGCTTAGGGTATTGCTATTGATCTGGTAGTTTGCAGGAACATCACCCTTGAAGAAGGGGATGATAATGCATTTTTTGCTTTAAGTTTAAAACCATGACTTTGGCACCAGTCATCTAGTCATTAGTCTGCATAAAGCCTTCTTGTCAGATGCTGACATCTCTAGAGGTTTCAACGATTGCTCCCAGTTTGCAGTATTCAGCAAACTTTGTCAGCCACAGTTCTTTAGTTTTAAGCTGTACTTCAGAGAAGTAGATTCTGAACAGTAGGGGTTCAAGAACCTTCCCCTGTGGGACACCACTGATTACAGGTCTGCTGGAGGAGGTGGAGTCCCCTGTCTTGATCGTATGGGTTCTATCAGTGAGCTAGTTTGCAACCCACCTGACAATATATGGGTTGATACCCATACCCAGCTGGGTGAGTTTATCAATGATGCCTTAGTGGAGGATTGTATCAAAGGCCTTGGCTAAGTCTAGGTAGGCTGTATGCACAGATTTGCCCTCATCTACGGCTTGGGTGACTGTCTCAAAGAAGTTCACCAAGTTTAACAGGCATGAGTTTCCCTTGACAAAGCTAAACTGGGTGGGGTCAAGTGTTTGGAGATTTCCTATATCTTTGGTAATAAGGTCCATGATTATTCGTTCCATGGACTTGCAGATAAGGTTGGTCAGACTAATGGGTCTGTAGTTCCAAGGGTCCATGGATGCATCCCCTTTTGTGCAAATGGACGATGGTAGCTGTTTTCCATTCTGCTGTGATGAAGCCAGTGCTTAGGCTGTGATTGAAAAAGTGTGCCCAATGGTGATGCTAATTCCTGTTTTAACCCGTGTAGAACTCAACCTGGAATGTTGCCTGTTTCCACAGAGGCTGTGTTTTTAACCTTAGAGAGGGCATTTAAGACCTGCTCCTCGAAAATAGTAAGTGGGGGATAAGTGTTAGGGATGCTTTAGGGTATATGTGGCAGGGACAGGGGAGTGAGGTTTTCACTGAACCTGTCAGCCAGCATGTTTGTTATATCTACAGGTTCAGTATATGTAGTACCATTAGCTATGAGTTCAGCACAAATCTGAGCCTTACCTTAGAGGCTAGGGATGTAACTAAAGAATGTCTTGTGGTTATCCATAGTTAGGGGAGCTAATCTGGATTTGTAGTTAGCTTTGGACTTCACTAGGAGTCTTATTTGCTTGTTTAAGTTCAGGAGGGGGTGTTTCCAGTTTTGAGATCATTCCTTTCTACAGTTAGACAGCAGTTTTTTCCTCCTATAGTATAGCCTATTAATGGCAGCTGTCCACCAGGCAGATTTGTTTTTCCCTTGAAGATCTTGCTTTGGTTCTCTCAGGTATTGTAGAGTCAATATAATTGCACAGGAGCTCGTATAAAGCATTGGTGTATAACTCAGCATAGGTGTCTGTTCCATCAGTAGGGGAAGGGCTATGAAGCTATTTATGCTGTCATGTAAGAGGTTGTAGTTGACCTTGGAGAAGTTTTTCAGTCTAGTTGTTGCTAAGGGGGTCTTGTGTTATAGTTACTTCTAGCTAGACTATTTTGTGGTCAAATCTCACCAGAGATGTCCACAAACTGGGGGTGGTGCAGCGGTCCCCCATGTTGGTGAGCACCAGACCCAGGATGTTTGAGGCCCTTGTGGGTGTGTCAACCACCTGGTCCAGGGCACTGGAATCAGCAAAGTCCAGAAAGTTTTGGGCAACTGAGTTAGAACACATGTAATTTACCCAGTCAATACATGGCTAATTAAAGTCACCCAAAACCAGGGTGTTTGGTTGTATCTTGATTGACTCAAGTAGATCCAAGTAGGCTAAGTGGATGTCCTGATTCATGGAGGAGGTCCTATAGCTAGTAATGACCTGAAGAGGGGACTTACCTACAGTCAATTGCACCTGACATTCTTCAAGGGAATCTTGCTATTTAACCAAACTAGAGGTGTATTTATCTTTAATGAATATTGCTACACCACCTCCTTTAGTTCTCATGCTTTCAATTTGTGGTCTGAACATGTGGAAGGAACTGTAACCTGATATAGCTGGGGTACTCTCCATAGCCTTAAACCAGGTCTCAGTGACTGCACAAATGTCAGCATCGTCCAAGGTGAGGACTGCTTCCAGTGAGTGCAGTTTCTGTTTTAGGCTCCTAGGGTTTAGCAGCATAACCCTGAGGTTATTTTTAGAGGGTATTTTTACATTGCAAATTTTGTTCTTGTGACATTGCCTAAAAAGCCACTATGGGGTTGGCAAGAGCCTTAGCCAGTAACCAAAATCCCAGGGGCGACATATGAAGACCATCTCTGGCAAAGCATTGAGGTCTGTCGACCATGTCATCCCAGGCTGGCAGATACAGGATCTCCTTTGAATGGCACCAAAAACTAAGCCAATTTTTTAAGTCAATCATTTTTTGTTTGTATTGAGGTATCATCCTAGGCAAAGGTAAAATGCCATCAACCCACACACAGACAAGCTGACTGAGGCTAGATTCAAACAACATACAGGTCTAGCTATACAAGCTGGATTCCATACAACATAAGACTAGCACCACCACAGAAGTCTTAAATTATCCACCAATAAACTAGCAAACACAAACTACCAACAACAAATATGCCCAAAGAATTATAGACTTCATAAATGGCAACGCGCTTGAACAAATTGCCTCCCTCCCCAACAGAGGTGTTAATCATTCTGATCTTACCATAAAAAGTGTTCCTCTTAGTTGTACCACTCTACTTGTTATACCCCTTTTTAGTCAGTTGTAACATTTTGCTGTGACCTTCTCCCTGAAAACCTGTAATGCAGCTCCTAATAATGCCTGAACATTCAGGTATTAATCCTAAGTGAATTACTTTCTTTATATTGATCGTATTGGTAATCACAAATGGTATGGCTCTCCTGCAAACCTTGTACCTCAGACTGCTGTCTATTCCATGGAAGTTTACTCCATCTTGGATAGATGAATTGAGGGATGTGTTCCTGTAAGATATAAGTATAATGGCAAGTTTAAAACTAAACCCATGCAAGGAAACTAACACATCAACAAACGTAAGAAAAAGAAAAGTGCTCCTGGTTATCTCTAAAACATATTCCCTTTGTCATCATAAAAGGAACTGGAAACTAATAACTAAGTTCTTCAAACTTACTATTAGGAAATACAAGGTCACTTATGAAATGTGGGCTGCAGCTAATTCAGAGGACAAAGATAAGGCTTTTAAGTAATATTAAGATGCTTACAAATAGCCAACAGTTTTCTACTGAATGTATCTCTTAATGGTATTTCTTTCCCTGAACATGAGGACAATGCTATTATACAATGACTGTCCATTTACATTCCAAAACGTGCATGCTGACTGACCAGCCCAACCAGCATGTCCATTGCAAATATACCAACGGAAAAAGGTCTGGTCACCCAGACTTCTTTCCATTTGTATATTCTATAACTTTTATTTTTTTCAATAAAAACTAAAAAAAAAATTTAAAGTCAGGACTCCGGACATACCAGAGAGGCAGCAAGGAGGAAATACAAGAAAATCAGGTACGTTATTTAAAACTAAAGAAACATACCTAATTTTCTTTGCATTTCCTGCATTCTGTCTCTCTCCTACCCCTAAAGTAGTCCAAACTTTTTTTTAATAAAAAAAAAAAAAGAAAAAACAAGAAAACAAAAATGGACCAATGGAGACTTTCTTTTCTTTGTTGCTCCCTTTTCAAAGCATTGATGTACTGAGTATGCGTGGGAACGCAAGTCCCATACGCATACACCGTACATCAAAACAAGGCAGCAAGATACCATCAGCTGCAGAAGGACAGTACAGCACCGTTATACTAAGGCATTATTTAAGAAAAGTACGTTTTTTTTTTTCCTTAAATAATGTCATTGTATAATAGCAATAACCGACTCCGTGATTGTGGTATATTGAAATTTACCCACAGTTGGCTTTATTTAATCACTCGGGCTTCACCCTCATGATCAAACCATGCCAACCATGGGTAAATCTTCAATGTACCACACCACGTCATCGGTTATTGCTTAAATATTCTTGTAGACAAATTATCTTCTGACTTCAGCCCATCCACCCTCCCATCCCTCCTATCCATTCCCTCAATCCAACCCTCCCTAAATCACTTTGGATCAAGTCAGATTGGAATTTTCCAATTTTGAATTCCATGGCTTCTGAAAATATCCCTGGATTTCTGCAGAGAAACTCTAAGCCCCATCTAGCAAAACCCTCTACCAGCTCTTTAAACTGAGCCTGTCCACTGGTTACATCCCTAAGGTATGGAGAACAGCTGTTGTGATACCCTTGCACAAAGGTAGTCCCTCTACTGATGCCGGAAATTATAGACATATTAATCTTACTAGTATTACTGGCAAGACTATATAATGTATTATAGCTGAACTAATAAACAATATAGGTTGTCTTATATGCAGGGATACTCACCAATCTGGTTTTGTAAAAAAAGCAGATTACACTTTCTTAGTATGATCGAGTTCTTTACAAAGATTTCTGTAGCCATGGATAAGGGGTATACAGTCTCACCACCTATCTTGTCTTCAACTCTGTCTCTCATGCTAATATCATTAACAAATTCTTCCAACTCAACAATAATCCATTTATAGTTCAGTGGAAAGGTAATTTTCCATCTGACAGAACCCATACCATTAAGGTTGGGTGTGTTTGTCCTAGATAGAAAAGCCTCACCACTGTGTAACCACAGAGCGCTGTTCTAGACCACTTTCAATTAAGTATATACTTCTCTGGCAAAAAAGCTGATAGCAATAGACCATGACTACCTAGATTACCTGACAATTGCAAACTAGGGACAGTTAAATTGAATTTTGATACATTCTCTGCTAAGGGATAGATAAAACAAATACTTGGTGAGTTAATTATGAGCTTGCCGTCAGCACCAAGATATGTAGAATAGTTTCCTTTGATAAATTTGTCACCACATTACTACCACTTAACTTGCAGATAGCATTCTACTGAAATCCAATACAGTCATCAGGGGCCTGCTTTGATTACAAATTCACCTTTTACCAACATGTCTCTCTAGTAGCAAGAAGTCCTTCTACCTTCTACTTTTTCGAAACAGTCACCAAAGCCATTGATGAGGGAAAGGCAGTCCATACAGCCTACCTCGATCTGGCGAAGGCCTTTGATACAATACCCCACTCGGGTATCATTGAAAAACTCATCAGCTTAAATGTTAACCCATACATCATAAGATGGGTTGCAAACTGGCTGAGTGACAGAACCCACAGGGTCAGAGTTGCTGGCGCCATGTCAGACTCAAAGCCTGTCACAAGTGGTGTACCACAGGGCTCAGTCCTGGGCCCACTCTTGTTTGGCATCTACTTTTCCGAAGTACAAGCAAACACAGGAGGGTTATGGCTGACAAAGTTTGCAGATGACTGCAAACTGGGCCATAGTAAAACACATCTGACACAGATATCCTTCAGAAGGGTCTCACAGAAACGGATAACTGGTGCCAGAGCCATGGCCTAAAGTTAAATGCCAAAATGCATAGTCATACCCTTCGGGAAAAACAAGGTTACCCCTAGCTACCAAATAGGTGGCAATCCACTGAGTACAGAAGAAGTTATCAGGGACCTGGGGACCCAGGTTGATAGTAGTCTGTCATTCGACACCCATGTAGCTAAAGTAGTTAGGAAGACCTTCTACATTGCCCACCTTATCATGAAGGGATTCTCATCTAGATCAAGGGAGGTCATAGTCTCCCTATACTCATCACTCATCAGACCAATGATTGAGTACAATGCCCCATTCGAATGTATCTGACCCGACACTTGCAGCAGCTGGAGAGGCCACAAAAGTTCCTCACCAAAAGGATAAAGGGTCTCAAACATCTGTCCTATGCTGCCCGACTGAAAGAACTCCAGCTCTATTCAGTCGCACGCTTGCTCAGAGGTGACCTTTGCCTAACATACAAGGCCATGTCAAACCCAGATTTGATGAATATGCTTCACCTCAAAAATCTAGATCCGTCAGAGCCACAAGGGCGGAGACTTAAACCTCGACACGGCTATTAATAGGACGTGCTGGAGGGATAGATTCATCACCCAAAGACTCCCTATGCTGTGGAATAAAATCCCGGTATATGTGAGGCAGAGCACCTCGCTGGCCTTGTTCAAGAGAAATCTTGACCAATGGATGGGAGATCGCAGATATACCCCAGGGATTACCTCAGTGTCACTGCTCAACAGAGGCACAGCAAAATAATGGGTATAGTTCCCCATACTAAAGGGGTGGCGTAAGCCACAAAACTATGGGCTAGGCTTGTAAATGCCCTCGGGCAGATAGCCTAGTATGAACCTATGAACCTATGAACCTATACCTTGCATAAATTGTCCTTCGTGGTATCACCCCAATGTTCAAAGAAGTTTAGTCTTATTTTATTCCTAGTTTATCAGGTCCATCATTGAATATATTGCCCCCTTTGTCAGGTACTTCATAAAACATCTAAATAAATTCAGGAGACCTCAACATTGCCTCAATAAAAGATTCTCACTTCTTTGTATCATTAGCTACTCTGATATATGAAAAGCTCCATCCCTGTACTCAGTGTAGTACAGATTGCTGAGAAATGAACTCTGATTAGTCTAACATCCTCTGAATGATCTGGCACTCTTTGAACTTTTATACCCATTTCTGGAATAGGCTGACCTTACTATTGTACTTCCCCAGTGATGTTTAAAACCACTCTGGATGATTTAATGAGTATGAAAACATTCTACTTAATGGGGGACATGGTTAGTCACCCAGCAATACTGGATAATGTGGTTTGGATTCTCAATGGTCTCATTGGCCATGACTTTAGTAAGAACATTTGAACCTGTAATCAAATATGCTAAACAGATGTGGTGTAACAAATATGAACACAATTTACATCTAACTAATAAAACATCAGGAATAATGCTTGAAAATTGAGAGAAAGCTTTGAGACAATCACCATTGCATCAAAATAATAAAAATATTAGGAAAATTACTTGGAAAAATGAAGGCAAAGTGAACAATCATTGACTAGAAATAAACATGAGTTTATCATTTCTTTCTTGGTCTACTTCCTTAGATTACCGGAAAAACAAAATCAACTAAACTCTCTTGATCAGCCACAGATTATCTAGATTCCTTACTCCAGAAATCAGAATCGCCAACAGCAGAGGAATACTATAATGACAGACAGAATATAATCTCCCACTTCCTGCCAGCATCTCCACAAAGATGCATGTAACCTACAATGTTTTAGGATATTTATATCTTCATTATCCTCCCCACCAAATTTAGGCAGCAGTATAGCAACCTTTTTTGAGCTAATGGGATCTCTCTAAAGGGGTGCATGACATTTTGTCTCTCACCTCTGCTTGTGCCCAGATGATACGCTAAGGAAACAACCATAACCCCTAGTTCTATTCAGATGAAGCACTTATATTTCAGATATGATGTTGGGGCATGTTATACACTGGCATACTGCATCAGTCACATAAATATTAGCTATGCATGAAAGAATATGACAGTATCCCCCAAATGACTGTTTAGCTCACATTTCTATGAAAGAACATATTTGTAAAATTCATTCAGTGATAACTATAACAGCAGCTTTCTTAGAGGAGTATTGATTGTGTTCAACATTTCTGTACTTAGGCTGACATATATTACTAAACTGGCATGTGTGCAAGGTCACACAGGTGAGATTTACAAGTAGAAAACCTTCTACTACAATACTATATTATTGATACACATCTGTATCACACCAGCTTGTGGCCATATCACTAATTTTTGCTAATATACTGCCATTATGTCCTGAAATCCCTAGGTGTCCCTGGATGCACTGAATAGGAGTGCCTAGCACTGAGCATTCACACATACCATTATATAAAGTTCCATTGACACACATGTATCCAAGTAATTTGAGTTATACAACATGTAGTACCAGTCACCTATAGTAACATGTAGTTCAGACAAGGGGCATAACATGATCAGTGAATGGTAGCATTGGAGAGCGTATTCAGAAAGCCATCTGTAAGTGACTGAGTAGGCATTAGGTAATGTTCACAGATTGTTCATGCACATCCTGCTTCCTCTGCTGTTTTAACCGACCTGGTTGACATCTTTTAAATCCCCATATCTGCAATGGTCCTGATCACTGATTTGAGATATCTGTGTGTAACATCAGAGGGCACCTGTCAGGCCCCTGCAATCTCTTATTTTTGGAACAGTACATACCATGAACCAGAGCTGGCTCATACCTGCAAAGTCAAAACAGCATAAGGGGCATCTCTTCCCCATGCCCCAGGCAGAGTCAAGGTGAATGGGAGATAGGAAATTCACCCCAGGGATCACGCCAGTCACCCTGCTAGACAGGGGTCCAGGGAAGTAAATATTGTGGGAAGAAATATCCAGGGAATTGTTATAGCTAGGCTTGTATAGGCCCCTAGGGCTTTTACCCTAGTACCAACGTATGAACCTATGAACCTATGAACTGTCTCATCATATTGTATTATTTGTATTCCTAAGTACCATTTTCATGGATTTGAATGCAGGCATAGTGACTGACACATGATGGTACCAACAAAATGTGAAACTGACTGAAAATGTATTGTTTTATACATGGTTGATCTATACAATATGGATTTATGTTACTGACATGATCTATGAGTACAAGGGCATTTATTAATGCAAGAGATACCACTTGTGATATGGCTTACAATATTTCTGTACATATCCACATTTGGTATGCATAGTATTTATTTATTTATTTATTTTACATTTGTTTACCAAGAAAGTCTGACTGGGCATGGATCCCATTTTCAGTGGAGGCCCAGGGAGAAAAGCTCCACATATATTAGTGCAGCAAATGTAGTAAATGCAATGTATAGTATTGAATGAAATTCATTCTATAAGCATGTGATGGTAAGATGTTTCTTCTTCACTTTCTCCTGCAAATCACATAGATAAGAATGGTTCTAGAGACTGAATCCAGTTGATTTATATCAGAGGGAGGCTTGTATTCTCTCACAAATATGTTTGCCCTTGTACTATTTGAAAATACATCTCTGACACTGTCATGAAAGGCAAATGCTGTATATTTACCTGCCATGCTAATCAAAGTGTGTATGTGTACAGACTGATCTGTATTTGAAAGCTTGTTATTATTGCATATATAGGGCATATTTAGATAAATAAGTACTTCTGAGTTATTTTGGAGAAATAAAGATGACAACAGTGAGTGGCCAGAGGGATGTTTATAGCGTATTGTCTGTACTAGGTGGTATATATTCATATAGAGCATTATTCTTTGTATATACTCTTAAAACACTTTTGTTTCTGGGTATGTATGTTCATGTTTATTTAGTTTTTTTTTTTTTTAATATAAAACACAAGTAACAAAATATAGATAAAACACAAACTAGGCATGTAAAGAATAACATAAAATACTAACATATTACTAGTTATGTTCATTATTTTCCCACACCATCAAAATAATCTCAAATACATAAACCTTGAGTGGTTGCCTGAAGCCAGACAAGAAAGAGCATTTCTACAGCCATCCTGCAACATATTGGTAGCACATTTCACAGATGAGGAGCTTGGTAGAAAAAGTTTTGATAACCTGAGGTCTCAAGGTTTACCTGTGGAACTGCCATGACCCAGGTCATGAATGTCGAGGATAACTGCACTGAACAGGAAGCCATTAAATGCTGTGCAGAACAGGTGTAATGTTCAGCTAATGAAATATACAAACAAAAATGAAAAGTAAACTTGTAAGCTGAAAGAAAGCGGTAACCTTGAGTCCCGGTCTTAATAAAATGTCCAATTTATTTAAATAACACAAAATACTTCAGACCAACAAGAAATCCACAGATGCACGATACTAAGCGCTTTCACCCATCAAGCTGGGCATCATCAGAGTACAATTAACGTGTTGCAAGTCATCCCTTATATACTTTAAAAGTGCCCTTAATCAAATAATTAACTAATCAATTAGTTAAAACAGAGTGTTTCTTAAAGGTATTACAACCTTTTTCAAATATAGTTCTTAAAATAAAAATGTTCGACAACATTTGTGTTTGTTCAAGAAATTCTGTAAAATAGAAAAGCAACAATCAAATCAGTTTAAAAATCTGAAAGTGTAGTGTTAAATGGAATACTAAAAATGTAAAAATGCTGTGGAAGAATTAAATGAATAAAATAGTAAAAACATAATATGGTAGTAGTTGCTTTAAAAGCTGAAGCTACTATACTAATCAGTCGTTCCACATTAATAGAACTGTCCTATAGTTAATTACAAAGTAATAGTAGTATCAATAAAATATCAATTTTTGTAAAAAATGTTATTTGTTTTCGAAATATAAATATTACATAATAAGTATAAATATAAATGTCTTTCTATAGTAAATATATAATCAATTAACAGTATGTACACAAAGGGAAATATGTTTAATTAAAATGTTTTTTTAAAAAAATACACTATAATTAATTTATTAATAAATTAAATGTTTTTTTTAAAAAATACACTGTAATTAAGTTATTAATAAGTTAATAAATTCATATAAAATGAGATCTAAGTTTAAGTATACTAGAAATGGAAATTTGTTCATTCAACCCTGGCCATTTGCTGGCGTTCAATCTAAGCTGCCATAAACATTCTTTAGCTTCCAGTAAATTTTTTACATCTCCACCTATATGTACATTGACAGGTATTTTATCAATAACAAAAAATAAAAAACGTTTAAAATTTGTACAATTGATACTGTGATTAAATAGCATGTTAGTGTTCTTGTGTCTTTTTATGTCACTCAGATGTTCAATGACACGTGTTTTAAGTCTTCTTATAGTTTTCCCTATATAAAATGCATTACATACTGAACATGTTGCTAAGTAAACAACCATGGTGGAGTTACAATTACAATGGCCTGGACATTTAATAGTTTTTCCATAATTATCAACAGTAGTATATGGTCCTTCATTAATGTATCTACAGATTTTACATGATCCACACTTAGTCATCTTAGAATGTCTCAATAAGTCACTGTGAGTGTTGTTTTCAAATAATTTCTTTAGATTTTTCCCTCTGCTAAATACTATATTGGGTTTGGTTCCTAAAATTTCTAGAATCTCTAAATCTGTCTCAATTACACTTGTCCAAACTTCTTGAATGCAAGTCACAATCTCATTTGTTCTATTGTTGTATGGAATAATTAATGCATCATTCCTGTTAATGTTGACCTTGGGAGTTACCTCCTCCTGCGTGTCACAAATAATAATGGGTTTGTATGTCGTAAACCTCTTTGTTTTAACCTCATGTCTAATTTTAAATAATAGATCATGGGGGTAGCCTCTTTCTTGAAACATGGCCATTAATTTGTCTAGTTCATGTTCAAACAAAAGGTTGTCACTTATTATTCTAGACAATCTAACCATTTGTCCTTTGACCAAGTTCTTCTTTTGAAAGAAAGGGTGACAACTATCAAAGTGTAGAAATGAATTTGAATGTGTTTTTTTCCTGAATAAAGTGGATGTAATAGTGTTGTTAACAACAGAAAGCTTAATGTCTAAAAATTCAACATTGTTTTCATAAATATGACTTGTAAACTTTAAAAATTCAGTCGTCTGCTCTAAATATTCAATAAATTCAGTAAATTCTTCATTGGATCCTCCCCAAAAAATTAAAATATCGTCCAAGTACCGTAAGTAAAGTAAAATCTTGTTCCAAAAAACACTAGTATATACAAATTCAAACTCCCATTGTGCTAGAACTAAGTTGGCGTAAATGGGGGCACATCTAGCCCCCATAGCAACACCCTTTTTCTGTATGTAGTAGTTATTGTTGAAAAAAATAAAATTGTTTTCTAAAACTAGTTCTAGCATGGATGTAACTAACCGGTTTTCGGAACTGTTGAAACCTTTGTGTCTATTTAGACAAATTTCAAACATTTCTGTCCCCTTTTCGTGAGGGATGACAGAAAATAAATTTACTACATCAATAGTAGCCATCAAAAATTTGGTCTGAAAATCAAAATTTTTACTAAATTCTCTTACACATTCTAAACAATGCCAAGAATCTTTAAGAATGTGTGGTAAATTCTCCAAAATTCCTTTGCATTTAAAGTCAACAAATGCTGCTAAAGCTTCCGTTTTTGAACCCTTGGCTGAGACAATGGGTCTTAATGGAGGGTTTTGTATATCCTTGTGAATTTTTGGGATACCAAAAATTGAGGGCGTGATAGGAAATTCAACAGATATGTATTTGTATGTGTTTTGGTCAATGCTTGCATCCATCAAGTAATCATAAGTTAGCCAATCAATTTTTGTGTAGGCTTTGTTCACATCATACCTAGTCACTCTCTCGTAAGTGTCTTCGGATAATAATTCTGTCATTTTTGCATAGTAGTCACTGTTCAACATTATGACTACCCCTCCACCTTTGTCTGGCTTCATGATCCTATACTTATCAGAACTAGTTATTTCTTTTAAACAAAACTGTTCAGCTGTAGTTAAGTTGAAATTAATCAAAGCTTTTTTGTTTAAAACTCGTCTTATTTGGTTTTCACAAAGTTTTTCAAAAATTTGAATTAAAAAATGTTGGGGAGGAATAAAAGTACTGGAACGCTTGGGGGTGATATAGTGTGAATCTAAAATAGGATTATTAAAATGAAAAAAATATTTTTAAATTTAAAAGTCTTGTGTACAGTTTCAAATTAATCAGGACATTACCAATGTCCAAATAAAATGAAGGTACAAATTTAAAACCTTTACAAAACAGTCTTAAATAATTAATATCAAAATTGTTTTTAGTGTAATTAAATAAACTAAAACCAGCTAGTGTAGAAATAGTACAACCACCCAATTCTTGCTCAGTAATCAGATCAGTGTTAGGACCGTAATGATGAAAACAAGGATTCATCTGTACCATTGATTCGTTCTGTGTTCCCCCTTGTTGTAGTGGTTGTATTGTTGATGTTTGTTGTTGCCCTGTCTGTCCCTTATTCTTTCCGACCTCCTCAACACCGGCTGGTCTAAAAAAACACTTGGTAATTCTTCATTATTGTTAGTGTTATGTCTGATTGGGTTTTCAGAACCTGGATTAAAATTTGGATTAAAATTTTGCATGTCATAATCAATATTTCGAAAATTGTTGTTAAAATGTTGCATATTTTTGTATTCTTTGAAATGTGTGTACACTCTGTTGTTTTTATAGTCTTTGATGTCTCTTTCAATTTTATGATTTTTGATTTCCAGACCTTTATTAATGTACCTATCCATATCCTTGTATATGTTGTCAAGTCTAAATTTGTTTTGCTCAAAAAGAAGGTCTGCTTTAATGTTTCTGTCTAGTTGGCATAATTTCTCATTCAGTATGTTTAGCTTTTCAATATTGTTACGAATAATAAGTCTCAATAAATCTAGACCAGCTTTGTCAAATAAAGATAAAAGCTCAGAAAATAAAGCAGTTCCTTCTTCAAAACCGTGTGGCAATTTAAAGATCCGTAGTCCCTTAGGGACTTGTTTCAGTTCTAATGAGCGTTCTAAAAACGTGTTGTCCATTTGAATTGACTTAAATGTCTTTAAAGTCTTTTCAAATTCTGCTAACTGTGAGTTAAGAGTCCCCATATCTCTAGACATAAAAGTATTTTTTGAAAGTGAAAGAGGCAACAAAAACTGCTTTAAGTCCATTTTGTAAGACTGGTGGTGTCCTGGTTGTCCTACTACATTTCGATCGTCTCTGTTGTTGGTTACACAGATTAAAGGAAGTGGCACAACACCACTGTTTCCTGACGTAGTAGCATTTCTTGTAGGAGTTGTTAATCGTTGCCTAGCAATGGGCCTCTGCCCATGCATACTGGTATTAGGTGTGGAATGTAAAGTCAGTAACTGCTCTTGTGTTTCAGTAATAATAATTTCTTCCTCTATTCCTACATTGTTGCGCTGGTCATGAAGCGCTTGTATAAGTTTGTTAGTGGTTTCTAGATGTTCTTCTAATAAGCGCTGCATTATTAACCACAATTCGTAGTATACAAAAAAGAAGAAGAAAGATCCAGTAAACAATTAGTGGTGTCCAAGGAATGTCGACCAGTAATAAATTGTTCCTCTTATAGCAATACCTAAGTAGAAACGGATTGCCTCACCACCAGTGTAAAAAAATGTGTAGTTGAAATAGTCTCAAAATGTTACACGTGGTGTGGTGTTAATCTAACTTGCAACGAAAAAAGCACGCCAAAAAGGCAGTTTTAAACAATGTCGAGTTCAGTAGGTTGGTGCAGACCAACACAGTACCCAGTACTCAAAACTAAAAGTGATTGTGACAAACAATATTACAACCAATGTAATATTACTGTGACTTGCAACCAAAAACCACGCCAGTAAAGCAATAAAAAATGTCTAAAGTTCAGTTGGTTATGCAACCCAACACAAGATCCAGGACTCGATCAGGCCCATGCAGTAGTTCCCCAATGTTTTTAGTTGCTTAAAACCGCAAAATGATAAACCACAACCTTGAGTCCCGGTCTATAAATGAACGTGAACTGATGAATCCGCAAAAAATCGGCGGGTACTAAAATCTTCCAGCTACTGTTAATATTGCCACAGTCTTATTTAACCCGAAAAAAATGATTCCTTCGAAGTTCGGTTAAATATAGGTAAACAAAATCAAGTCAATACCAGGGTAATTCAACGTGGTAAGTAAATAATTTAATGAATGAATAACCTGGTACATTAAAGTCCCGGTTATAAATAACCGTAAATAAAGTAACCGTAAGTCCAAAAAATCAAACGAAGTGTAGTAATGAATTACCTGGTAGAAGAAAAGTCCCGGTTTTGAAACAACCGTAATTAAGTGAATCCTCAGTAAGCCCACAGCCAACAAGTTTTGCTATACTGTCTGGAATGCCAAGTTCTCTCGTACTCGAGAATGGTGTCTCAAATCAAGATACAAGAAACACGGGATGCTGCAATTGGTGTAAACTTCACAGTCTCTCGCTTACACCGCAATAATTTACCTTGTGAAAATAACTCCGTGAAGATAGTAGTTAAACAATAGTGTTCTTGTTGGTGTGTAAAAAACACACAGTCCCCAGGAACTCGATCAGGTAACCGCCAGTAGAAACCAACAAACAAAAATGAAAAGTAAACTTGTAAGCTGAAAAAAAGCGGCAACCTTGAGTCCCGGTCTTAATAAAACGTCCAATTTATTTAAATAACACAAAATACTTCAGACCAACAAGAAATCCACAGATGCAGGATACTAAGCGCTTTCACCCATCAAGCTGGGCATCATCAGAGTACAATTAACGTGTTGCAAGTCATCCCTTATATACTTTAAAAGTGCCCTTAATCAAATAATTAACTAATCAATTAGTTAAAACAGAGTGTTTCTTAAAGGTATTACAACCTTTTTCAAATATAGTTCTTAAAATATAAATGTTAGACAACATTTGTGTTTGTTCAAGAGGTTCTGTAAAATAGAAAAGCAACAATCAAATCAGTTTAAAAATCTGAAAGTGTAGTGTTAAATGGAATACTAAAAATGTAAAAATGCTGTGGAAGAATTAAATGAATAAAATAGTAAAAACATAATATGGTAGTAGTTGCTTTAAAAGCTGAAGCTACTATACTAATCAGTCGTTCCACATTAATAGAACTGTCCTATAGTTAATTACAAAGTAATAGTAGTATCAATAAAATATCAATTTTTGTAAAAAATTAATGTGGAACGACTGATTAGAATAGTAGCTTCAGCATTTAAAGCAACTACTACCATATTATGTTTTTACTATTTTATTCATTTAATTCTTCCACAGCATTTTTACATTTTTAGTATTCCATTTAACACTACACTTTCAGATTTTTAAACTGATTTGATTGTTGCTTTTCTATTTTACAGAACCTCTTGAACAAACACAAATGTTGTCTAACATTTATATTTTAAGAACTATATTTGAAAAAGGTTGTAATACCTTTAAGAAACACTCTGTTTTAACTAATTGATTAGTTAATTATTTGATTAAGGGCACTTTTAAAGTATATAAGGGATGACTTGCAACACGTTAATTGTACTCTGATGATGCCCAGCTTGATGTATCGTGCATCTGTGGATTTCTTGTTGGTCTGAAGTATTTTGTGTTATTTAAATAAATTGGACGTTTTATTAAGACCGGGACTCAAGGTTGCCGCTTTCTTTCAGCTTACCAGCTAATGAAATATGCCAGTAAGTAGCCTAGCTGCAGAATTCTGCTCCATCTGCAAACAAGCAAGCTCATTGTTAGGTAGCCCTGGATAAAGAGCATTGCAGTAATCCGGCCTTGAGGACATCAAGGGATTAGCTATGACTGAAAGATTAGCTTGAGGTAATAAGTGCTTAATCCTGGACATGTTTCATAGATACAAACTAGATGAATTCACAACAGCTGACATCTTGTCCCAAAGTATCAGCAGGGAGTTGAAGATACTATCAAGGTTCCACACTTTAGTGAAACCTTCCATCTTATTACAACCACACAGAACATACTCACACAGTGCTATGGCAGAAAAGTCTCTCAAGCTACATGTATTGCCAATGCCTCAGTCATTTGTTCTCAACCAGTTTACAGTTAGTCAAGAATGCACGGCTCCTAAATCATCAGCCAGGAGTAGATATTTCCCGTATTATCTTGTGGGAAGGAAAAGTAAAGCTGAGCATCACTGGTATTAGTATAGCTGTAATAAACTAAGGCCATTTTTCTTAACATCTCTCTTAGAGGAAGCATGTACAATGTGAGCAATATCAGACCTAAGATAGAACCCTGCGGCAGCTGTACTATTCCTCAACCAAGATTGTAAAGGGCAGACGTGATGAGTCCTGAACAGATCCTATCGGTATGGAAGACAGATGTAAGATAAACCAGTCAAGAGCCATAGCAGAAATGCCACCTTAAGCATATAAATACTTTATCAGAATTCCAACGCCCATAGTATCAAATGTTATAGACAGATCCAGGGGGGACCAGCACTGTACAGTGTTGTTAGGTTTGTGACATCAGGAGATCACTGACCACTCTAATGAAAGCAGTATCAGTACTAAGACTGGAATGGATCTATTAGTCCACTAACTGGAAGATAAGACTCTATTTGCTTATAGACAACTTTCTCAATAATTTTCCCTTGGAAAAGACAAGTTACATATAGGGCAGCAGTTGTTCAAACTGGGTCTAGAGAAGGTTGTTTTTGAGAGTTGAGGTAACCAAAAGCCTACTTCATTGCTGTGGGAAAATCCCATCTTTCAGTGATGTAACCAAAGTATTTTAAATCAATGGGCATAGCACATCAAAGCTACCCACCACTAGCATGGATGGACATGGATCCAGACCACATATTGTCAGTTGCACACTCAATATGACAATCGGAAAACTGAACACCAACCAATACACTGTTAGAGGGAAAGGTGGAATTATTGCACCAGCCTTCAGACAGCTATAGGGACAGCATATGTAATGGAGGCAATCTTATCAGAACAAATGAGCAGCAAACTCACATTCTAGTCTAGATAAACTCTTCTGGTAGCCAGACAGACTGGACTGCAAGCCTATAAACCTCCCCAAAGAGTAGCTGCTCGACTAGCTACCAAAGAGATCTCCATAGACTGAAATCCTGCCTTTTTACAGGAGATCTGTACTTGATTAATAACATGATGTTCATTAAGTTCAATTCTGTTGCTCCATAGTCTCACTTAATGTCCGTGACACTCTAACCTGCTCCCATGTCTTCATAGATAAAGAAGATCATGGAAGAAACATGGTTAACATCACTTTATAGAAAGTGGATGGACACAATAGAGGGCTAAAGAGTCCTACATCAGAGCAAGATGTTTATAAAGAAGGGTGAAGACAATTTTGGAATACTCTTGGTACTTTTCTGGATTCATACTCCTTTTCTTCATGGATTTTAATTTGACTGGATGTTGAATTAAAGCTGAGTCAAAATATAAGCTATAGCAAAGTTTCCTTTTCTACTTCAGACACTCATACAGTATCTTGGGAATATGAAACAGATTCTCCAGGATATATTATTTTATATGAAATGCTGAGTTATCTGTTTTGATGATCATTTTCTGCAATGCACCTGCAATTCCTACTTCCATCTTCTGGTGTGGTGTCCAAACTTGACATTTCTTACAGGATGACACTGGTGCACGAATTGCATGTTTTGCTCTCCACTGTCCAAAGTATCACACAGAAGTGTTTTACTAGAATACAAATCACTGACATGTTAATCCAGCTCAGGGTGTTTCACTGATATGTATATTTTATTTGTTTCTAAATGGTCAGAATAGGCCTAATTCCCCAATCCACACAAACACAAAAACAAGCACACACACACATACACACACACACACACACACACACACACACACACACACACACACACACACACACACACACGCACAAACACACACACACATACAGAGATATACACTCAACAATTTCTTGATAAACAAATATGACTACCTTTAAAACAAAACAGGACAGCAAATTGCCATGAACATAAAAACTATCTTCAAATCATGATGTCTAAAATTAAAACCCCCACTTGATGTGAGCAAACATTAAAATGTAATGCTCTGCATTTTAAAAATACAAATAAGCTTAAAATGAGAACAGAAATTAATGGTGTATAAGAACAAACATTATTCAACACAAAACAGCATATAACATTAGTGTTATTTTTTCATGTTTTATGTTTTATTAACAAATAAATTAAAATGTTGCATAATGTGCATTTGTTCTTTTTTGATCAATGTTTTTTGTGTTTCCAACTAGAAGGATTAAATTAATTGTATATGTAATGAGGGGACAGGTTCATACAAGTCATATTTTCTATGCAACATTAAACCAAAGTCCTATCTGCTTGAGCTGGTGGTAGCTCAGTTGTATGTAAAAAATCCCATGGCACCTATCGAAAAACAAATAGAAGTTCCCTGATATGCCGGCCAAATTTCCCTCAGATCTCCCCTGAAAAGGGGCTACTAGTCCTGCGGGGTTCACCCGGTCAATAAAGGATAAACAACAAAAAAAAAAAAAAACTACTGACCCTAAAAACTTATGAATATGGCACTTTATGAAATTTTCATCCTTCAGTCTGCCTCCTTCCCTATTCATGCATGCATTCATGCGTGCATACATACACACACACACACACACACACACACACACACACACACACACACACACACACACACACACACACAGCAATACAAACCAGGATTTACACAATCAGCTATTTATTTATTAGATTTTTTTTTTATTATGCAGTATTTAAATGTCCCACAAGTTGATATAATCAAGAGCTACAGATCGCACTGACTGTAATAAACTGTAGATTCACCAGATTCAATATTGAACTACATTGTAAAGCTATATCAGAAAAAGCAGATTTATAAGGTTTTCACACTGACACTTTCAAGAAACAGAGGACAGGATTCAGTTGTGTTTATGTAATTTAACGTGTATAATCTACAGTGCTGGCTGAGAAGTAGAAGCAATTTTGTGTTACAGTATGATTAATATGAAACAGCTGGCACTAACCCACCAGACCAGGATTTCCACTGTATGTCTGTATTATATACTTAAACAATTAATTAATCACATGATTGCACTCATATGATCCTTAAAAACATTCACTTCAGTAGTAAGTTGGGTGACAAAAACAATAAAGAATATGTTATATGTTACATAAATCAGTAACTTGGTAAGCAAAGAAAAGCTGTATAAATATACATATTTCGTCAACATACGACACTTACATGTGACTCTCTTAATGACATCTCTTGTGTTTAAATCTAAGCTATCTTTTGGTTATCACTACTTGTGGTTTGTTACTGTACTAATGTTAACTTTGAAGGGATTATCACTGTTACCCAAACACTACAAAGAATTGCTCAGCAAATTAAAGAGACAGATAGACATCCAACAATGCTTCATTTGTAGGTTTTGTGTGCTCTGTCTTGCTAATATGAACTAAAGCATCAGGATTCCATTTTGAATTGTGTGGGTGGGGATGGATTGTGGGCAGGCAGAACAAGTTTGCTTTTCATTTTCACTGCTGATCTAACTTTTCTAACCAGTATCAGAGTACATGCCAGAGGATACTAGTTGAAGTGTGGAATGCAGCTGATAACACAGGTACATACAATCCAGTCACTTGCTTGTCAAACTTATAGTGCAGGAGAGGGAAATAACTTAGCTGTGAATAATTAGGAAGCTGCAGCTTGCTGGAAATGTGTGCCAACACTGTCCTTGAGAGTAGAACCAATCAGTGCACATTGACATTCTGTCTCACACCCAAACTGTATAAAGTCACCAAAGCAATAAGCATTTCCTGGTACATTTTAATATTTAACTGGTGTTCCCTAAGAAAACATCTTTGAGGTTGGTCGTCTTGGAAGGTATTCACTGTGCCTTAGCTGTCAGCTTTGGGTCTTCACCCAAGTGTTTGCCAAACTCTTAGCATCTTTTTTCACTTCATTTGAGAGCATAGCTCTCAACTTTCCATGTCCAAAATGAGGAACACTAGCCCTCATAATGTGGAACAAATGGGCAAAATGTGGAACACATACTAATGACTTACTAACAACTTCAACTAGGAAGGTCATAGGATGGTTAAAATATGCTGGTTTTACTTATAGAGAAGATCTTTTAATGAATTAATATGATTATTTTCTATTTACAGTGGATTTCACTTAAAAAAATTCCTAACACTGAATGTGTGACAGTCTTTCAATGTGGAACTTTGAGGGAACTTTGAGGAACATGAACTTTTTAAGACCCCAAATGAGGTACGTTCCTCGTAATGAGGTACACTTGAGAGGTATGTTTGAGAGGCTTCTGTGCCCCCAAGTGACCCTTATACAGCATTTGACTGTCTCCCTTTCCAACTGCTATGAAAGCCTGGATATCAGAGGAAAACGTCAGAGACAGTCTAGAATTAGAATTTTCCAAATCACACCATTATTTCCAGTTATACATTCACCCAAAGGTGAGCATTTAGTCTTTTACCATAAACAGGCTAAAATAACTTTGCGAATTGTCTGACTTTATCAGAGACTCTGCACCATTAGAATCTCATCTGAGTCAGAGAAGGCATAAGAGGATGTAGCAGACATGTTGCAGTCAGAGAAGGTATAAGAGAATGTAGCAGACATACTGCTATTTGACTTCTTCTTGCTTGACAGGTGTATTGCATGTAATGTGCCTTGCCGTTAGCACATGTGGATTGCATGTAATGTGCCTTGCCGTTAGCAAAGATTGCTTGTAATGTATCATGCTGTGCTATCCTGTATACCTTACTAAACCTTTCAGCCGGTACCATTTTCTAGCATTTGTTTTCAGACAGTTCATTACCTTCCTTATTTACTCACAGTACAAATAAATATTGTGGGAATAAAATGGATGCCATAACAAACAGCGTGCTTTGCACTACAAAGAGCAGAACTATTATGATATTGTGGAGCACACTACAAACACACAGCTGCATGTAGTTTAATTTCCAAAAATACACACACACACACACACACACACACGCAAATGCATGCTTATGTTGTAATAGATTCTTATACAAACACCTTATTGTATTTTCCAAGGACATCATAAAGGTACTGCCATTGTTTTAATGCTTAACACCTGAGAACTGTGAAAAAGTTGAGTGAGAGTAGAAGAGCTCGTTAAATGTTTATAAAAGGTTCATGCAAAGCAAACTCTGTTACCTAATATTGACTATAACTATCACCAAACACTATAAGCAAACACAATTGTTTATTTTGTTAAACAAACAGCAGGATATGATCTCACTCATTTTACAAGTGGGAAAAAGACAACCCTCATACCAGCCTGTGAAATGGAAGGAGAAAAAGTGTGGAGTCACTTATATATATATATATTATATATTACTTTCCCTGATGTTTCCGTAACTTCTTATCATGATATTGTATTTAGCACTGATGCTTTTCCAGTTATAGTCTAATGAAAAGTTAACTATAAACTTTGAAGTAGTGTGGTTAATGTGATTAAAAGTTGAGTACAAAACATTCACACACACTGTTTGGAAAAACTACTGTCAGATAATCTGTCTCTCTTAGCAATTCGCAAAAATTGGTGCCCCTTTAATTCAAAGTTGAGAACAAAAAAAAAATATTTTATTTTCCAAAAGTGAAGACCGAGTAGCCACAAAAGCAGTACATACATTTATTTATGAAGCTTCAATATCCTTGTGGCTTCATACAATAATACCAGTGCTGCACCACACACACCACTGGAACCTGGCCCATCATAGCTACATCCCTGAGTGCGACTGTATGTGTGTGTGTGTGTGTGTGTGTGTGTGTGTGTGTGTGTGTGTGTGTGTGTGTGTGTGTGTGTGTGTGTGTGTGTGTGCGTGCATGCATGCGTGTGTGGGGGGTGCATCCTTGTCTGTGTCTGTCACTATGCCAGCCTGAAAACTATGGTAGCTTTCATGGCTATAACACTTAAGGCCATAAACCCTTCTGTCTATATTCTCATGTTAATTTAACCATCAGGTGCATAAAATCCAGGACTAGAGAGAAATCATTAACCCCTTGTGGTAGGAAACTAGATATATCTGAGGGCAGTGGTAACTGCACACTGCTCAGAATGTGAACGAGTCATTCTTTTTTTGTTTTTAATTCATTCATTCTGTTATAGGGGTGGGTTAAGGTGGCTGCAGCTGGAAGGTGAAATACATTTCTCTGGCAATTGTTTATTCCATTGTTTGGTAACTTCACATCATAGGTGATCACCAGAAGCAGCCATTTGTCTTGGGCGGTATTCTGTAAATGAAAGCAAAATGCAGTTAAGTAATAACAGTAAAGTGGCCACCATTGTGGTTTACTAGAAGTGGAGATAGTGTATATATATATATATATCTGAGGGCAATGAGTTGAAATACATTGACGTAGTTATTTGTTATTTTTATGCTCATCAAAATTTAATATGAGTGATACAAAAAGTGGCAATCCTTTACAAAAAAGTGGCCATCTTTTGTGAAAATTAGTAGGCATGCCATGCATGATACCACAGGGAAGTGTCAAGATCACTCTTGAATGATTCTCATATTGCTTGTCTGGAGATAGTGCATTTGTGACCTATAGTCTTCATAAACTGCTCTATCTTTGAGGTGAAATAGTCATAGTCCAAACCTGACATCTAGAAACAGCTTTGTCCTTACAATTCCAGTATCTCATCATCAGCGACTCTCTTTCCAAATAGTACAAGTAACCTCAATTTGCAGCATGTCTCTACCTCTCTGCAATTTCACTGTGTCATAATGAACCTGGTGGAATGGCAGAAGGTAAAAGATGTAAAAGTAGGCACATCCATATCACAGTTTCCTGAGGATATGTATAACAGTAAAAAAACATGACCGTACATCCAGTGAGCCACAACACAGACACTCTGTATAAATGTACCTGCTTTAATGTAATAACAACCAGAGAGTGGATTCACAACATACCTGCTAAACTGCTCAGCAATAACAAACTCGGTACCTTGGCCATGAAGGTATGTAAGGCCGGGACTGACAGACAATGGTTAGTGCTAACATACAGCAAGGAGAGACCACACGAGTATGTAGGAAAAGCAGAGCAGAACACTCTCCATTTCACGCCAGCAAGGTCAGTACCAATAGTTTTATTTACTTACCAGAGTATCACTCACATAGTACCTTTTATGCACTCTTGAACAGCTACACAATGGATGTCAGCTTTACAACTTTAAGATCACAACATTGACATTAAGGATTGGCATGCAAACATCAAAATACAAAATGCTGACACATTGTATGAATGCTGCAAGGATTACCCTGGAGTAAGATAAGCCAACAGCAAGTGTTGTGGGGGGAAGCCCTCCCACACTCCCTAAATAAAAATCTGCCTAAGCAGCAGGGACCTCCAAAGCAGACACCCAAGCAACCGCTACCCCAAAACAAAATATGTGCAACACATAGCTCACAAAGCCAGTGTGCCAAACAGTCACAGCCCTTAAGGCTAAACAACACACCTGATACACTTGTAATAGGTGACTCTATCGTCAGGCACACTGACATCCCACTCACCAGGCTGAACAAGGAGAAGGTCACGGTGAGCTGCATGTCGGGCGCTAGGATCCGCCACATAACACAAGCACTCAGGTCACTCCAAGGCAAGTACAAATATGACTCATTGTCCATGCTGGTGTGAATAACCTGAGACGCATCTCCCTGGACTACATGAAAAGAGACATAGAGGAGCTCTCTGAGCATGTAGCCCAGGCCAGTATGACCCTGACCTTGAGTAGCATCTTACCCTCACCAAGAATGATGCCACAATATGAAGACAAGATGATCAATTTCAACAATTGGCTTAAGTATTGGTGTCATTCAAAGGGGATCCAATGCCTGTCAGCCTGGGATGACATGCTCGACAAGCCACGATGCTTCGCTAGGGACGGCTTGCACCTGTCACCCCTGGGCTTTCAGATATTGGCAAAGGCTCTTGCTACCCCCACAGTGCCTTTTTTAGGCAAGGCTCAAAGACAAACCCACCTCCATAGGTATCACAAGGATAAGAAACTAAGAGTAATGCTACTCAACGCCAGAAGTCTAAACCTCAAGATGCACTTTTCGAAACTCTCCTTAGCATGGAGAACATTGATATCTGTGCAGTAACAGAAACCTGGTTCAAGGCTCCCAAGAGCACCCCAGCACTACCAGGTTATACCTCATACCATGCTTTTCAGACCTAAAACTTGGCCCGAACCACAAAAGGAGGGGGAGTATCAATATTCGTCAAAGATACCCACACCTCCAGGTTGGTGGCACAGCACGAAGCATCAGAGACTATCCATGTGCAACTAACAGTGGGTAAAACTGCCTTCCAGTTTATAGCCTGCTACAGACCACCCTCCCAAACCTAGGAACCCCACTCGGCCTTCCTGAGAACACTGGAAAATATGAAGGTCTCTCCAAACACCATTATATTAGGCGACTTCAACTACCCAAACATAGACTGGAAGCATTACTCTAGCTCCAACACCCTAACCCACAGGATCCTAGAATTTATAAACTCAAATGCTATGGAACAACTTGTTACCACTCCCACAAGAGGGGAAAACATACTGGACCTGATCATCACCAACATGGGGACTCTATGCTCCAGACCAGAAGTGTATCCCTCACTGGTAAGATCAGACCATAAACTAATCTCACTGGATATTCACATACCGACTCCACCCCCTGCCCTGAAAACCACAGTGAAAAACTTCTCTAAAGCAAATTTCACACTCCTCAAAACCAAGGTGGAATCCTTCAAAGCACCTGGGCCTGTGGAAAATACGGCCCAGACCGCAGAATCTTTTATAAACGCATTCTATGAACACCGTCAGGAATGCATTGATCATGCAATCCCAAATAAAACCAAGACCCAATCCTCCAAAAGCAGACGTCCTGTCTGGTGGACCCCAGCCATAAACAAACTATACAATAGAAGGAGGAAGCTACTACATGATAGAGCAAAATCCCAAAAAGGGAAGGCATCTCTGATCAGTATTAGCAAAAAACTACGGGCACTCATAAAATTGTCTAAGGCCAGCTTTGAGAGAAAAATTGCACAGGACACTAAGGATAATCACAAGGCTTTCTTTAGTTATGTTAGGAACCTGGGTGGGAATTCCCAGATATGCTCAGAATGAGTCCAAAATGACAAAAAATACACCAAACCCACAGACATTGCCAACATCCTAGCTGACAGGTTCAGCGCAAACTTCTCCCCCCCCCCCCACCAAAAGGGCAAATATCAATCTCAGCAGAGTGCTGCCCCCCTGACATCTCAGATGCTCACGTAAGAGCTGCCCTCTCCAAAGCAAAAAACACAGCATCAATGGGACCAGATGGTGTCCTGGGCTGTGTCCTACATGAACTCCAAGAAGAGCTAAACCCAAACATAAAACTACTGTTCAATCTCAGCCTTACTGCAGGATATGTACCCAAAGACTGGCGTACAGCAACAGTGGACCCTCTCCACAAAGGTGGTGCCTCAACGGATCCTGGAAACTATCGCCCCATAAGCCTGACTAGCTTGGTCTGCAAAGCTATGGAAAGGATCAACATGGACCTCATAAATAAAGATATTGGGGACCTACAGACACTGGATCCTACCCAGTTTGGCTTTGTTAAGGGCAGATCCTGCCTCTTAAACCTGGTTGATTTCTTTAAAACAGTCATGAAGGCCATTGATGAGGGGGAGGTGGTCCACACAGCCTACCTGGACCTCACAAAAGCCTTCGATACAATACCCCACTTGGGCATTATAGATAAGCTCACCAGCTTAAATATAAACCCCTATATCACTAGATGGGTTGCAAACTGGCTCAATGACAGAACCCACATGGTTAGAATTGCTGGAGCCATGTCAGACTCCAAACCAGTTACTAGTGGCATCCCACAAGGCTCAGTCCTGGGACCACTCTTGTTCGGTATATATTTCTCGGAGATACAGGCCAACACGGAAAGACTGTGGCTGACCAAGTTCGCAGATGACTGCAAACTGGGCACCATAATCGACTCTCCAGCTGACACAAGCATCCTCCAAAAGGGCCTCATAGAAACAGACAACTGGTGCCAGAGCCATGGCCTCAAGCTAAATGCCAAAAAGTGTATAGTCATCCCCTTTGGCAAAAACAAAGTGCCCACAAATTACCACATAGGTGGTAATCCATTAAGTACAGAAGAAGTAATTAGGAACCTGGGGACCCAAGTTGATAGCAATCTCTCATTTGACAACCACTTGGCCAAAGTGGTTAGAAAAACATTTTATATAGCCCACCTAATCATGAAGGGATTCACATCTAGATCAGGGGAGGTCATCATGCCTCTTTACTCATCCCTCATCAGGCCCATAATTGAGTACAATGCCCCTTTTGGGATGTACTTTACCAGACACCTGCAGCAACTGGAAAGACCCAAAAGTACCTCACCAAGAGGATCAAAGGGCTCAAACAGATGCCATATGCTGCCCGGTTAAAGAAACTCCAGCTCTACTCAGTGGCATACTGACTGTTCAGAGGCGATCTGTGCCTGACGTATAAAGCCATGTCCAACCCGGAATTAATGGACATGCTGCACCTCAGAAAATCCAAATCCCATCGAGCTACGCGCTCGAGAGACTTGAACCTCAGCACTGAAATAAATAGGACATGCTGGAGGGACAGATTCATAACCCAGAGGCTCCCTTCACTCTGGAATAAAATCCCAGTCCAGGTTAGGCAGAGTCCCTCATTGACTCTCTTCAAGAGGAATCTTGATGAGTGGATGGGAGATCATAGGTTTACCCGGGTATCACTTCTGTGTCACTGTTAGACAGAGGCACAGTATACTAACCTCGAAAAAGGGCATAGCAAAATTAATTTAAAATGGGTGGCGAAAGCCAAACACACTCTGGCTAGGCTTATAAATGCCCTAGGGCAGATAGCCTAGTATGAACCTATGAAACTATGAAACTATACCTCCTTCTAATTATATTTACTAACTCTAAGATCACACAACCTCCTGGGAAAGGGAATATTATCATACCTGGGAATTGTTGCTCTCTTGTACACGTCCACCATCTTTTTCTGTCAACCAAATGGTGTTGACCAAACAGATATTCGCATTGTGATCATCTGATAACAAATAATAGAGTTATATAGCTATAGATACAGATATAGTTTCATAGTTTCATAGTTTCATAGTTTAGTACTAGGCTATCTGCCCTGGGGCATTTGTAAGCCTAGCCATAGTGATGTGGCTTTCGCCACCCCATAAAATGGTACAAAATGCACAGAATAGATTTAGAATACTGTGCCTTTGTCTAGTAGTGACACAGTGAAGGTCCCCTTGTATAATAGAATTAGTTTACTGTGCCCCTGTCTAGTAGTGACACAGATGTGACCCCTGGGGTAAACTTACGATCTCCCATCCACTCATCAAGATTTCTCTTGAAGAGAGTCAGTGAGGGGCTCTGCCTAACATGAACTGGGATTTTGTTCCAGAGCATGGGAAGCCTCTGGGTTATGAATCTATCCCTCCAGCATGTCCTAGTCATACTTGTGCCAAGGTTTAAGTCTTTAGCTCTCGTGGTTCTGATGGATTTGGATTTTTTGAGGTGGAGCATGTCCATCAGTTCCTGATTGGACATGGCCTTGTATGTCAGGCAGAGATCACCTCTGAGCAGGCGGTATGCTACTGAATAGAGCTGGAGTTTCTTCAGTCTGGCAGAATAAGACATATGTTGGAGACCCTTGATCCTCTTGGTGAGGTACTTTTGTGGTCTCTCCAGCTGTTGCAAATGACGGGTGAGATACATTCCAAATGGGGCATTGTACTCAATCATGGGTCTGATGAGGGAGGAGTATAGGGGTACAATGACATCCTTGGATCTGGATGTGAATACCTTCATGATAAGGTGTGCAAGGCAGAATGTTTTTCTAACCACTTTGGCAACGTGGGTGTCAAATGAGAGGTCGCTGTCGACTTGGGTCCCTAGGTCTCTGATTACTTTTTCTGTACTCAGTGGGTTGCTGTCTATGTGATAATTTGTGGGTACTTTGTTTTCCCAAAGGGATGACTATACATTTTTTGGCATTTAGTTTAAGGCCATGACTCCGGCACCAGTTGTCCGTTTCTGTGAGGCCTTTTTGTAGGATGTATGTGTCCGCTGGAGTATCGACTATGGCACCTAGTTTGCAGTCATCTGCGAACTTTGTCAGCCACAACCCTCCCATGTTTGCTTTAACATCTGAGAAATAAATGCAGAACAAGAGGGGTCCCAGGACAGATCCCTGTGGGACACCACTTGTGACTGGCTTTGAGTCTGACATTGCTCCAGCGATTTTAACTTTATGGGTTCTGTCCTTTAGCCAGTTTGCAACCCATCTTGTGACATAAGGGTTTACATTTAAGCTGTTGAGCTTATCTATGATACCTGAGTGGGGTATTGTGTCGAAGGCCTTAGCCAAGTCCAGGTAGCCTGTATGGACTACTTTGCCCTCATCAATGGCTCTAGTGACTGTTTTGAAAAAGTCAACCAGGTTCAAAAGGCAGGATCTGCCCTTTACAAAGCCGAACTGGGTGGGGTCAAGTGTCTGTAGGTCCCCAATGTCTCTGTTTATGAGTTCCATAATGATTCTTTCCATAGCTTTGCAGACCAGGCTGGTTAAGCTTATGGGGCAGTAGTTCCCAGGGTCTGTAGAGGTACCCCCTTTGTGGAGCGGGACCACTGTTGATGCACGCCAGTGTTCAGGTACATATCCTGTAGTAAGGCTAAGGTTAAATGAATTTTTATGTGCGGGTTTAGCTCCTCTTGGAGTTCACGTAGCACACAACCAGGGATACTGTCAGGTCCCATTGATGCTGTGTTTTTAGCTTTGCTGAGGGCGGCTCTCACCTGGACATCTGAGATGACAGGGAGATTACATTCAGCTGAGATAAGTATTTCTTCTTTTGGGGGTGAGGGAGGGGAGAAATTTGCACTGAACCTGTCAGCCAGAATGTTGGCAATATCTGTGGGTTCAGTGTATTTTTTGTTATTGTGAACTAATTCTGAGCATATCTGAGGGTTTCTGCCCAGGTTTCTAACATAGCTGAAGAAGGCTTTGTGGTTATCTTTAGTGTCCTTAGCGATTTTTCTCTCAAAGTTGGCCTTGGATGTTTTTATGAGAGAACATAGTTTTCTGCTAGTGTTGATCAGAGATGTCTTCCCTTTATGGGATTTTGCTCTTTCGTGCAGTAGCTTCCTTCTTTTGTTATACAATTTGTTTATGGCTGAGGTCCAAAAGACAGGACGCTTGCCTTTGGTGGAGAGGGACTTGGATTTTTTTGGGATTGCATGATCCATGCATTCTTGGAGATGTCCATAGAACACATTTGTGAAGGATTCAGCATTGTGGGATGTGGTATCTACTGGCCCAGTGGGCTTAAAGGATACCATCTCAGTCTTAAGAAGAGTGAAGTCTGCTTTTGAGAAGTTTTTCACTGTGGTCTTTTGTGCTGGGGATGGAGGTGGGATATGTATATGCAGGGTGATTAGTTTGTGGTCAGATCTCACTAGTGAGGGGTATACCTCTGGTGTGGAGCATTTTGTCCCCATGTTTGTGATGATCAGGTCTAGTATATTATCTCCCCTAGTGAAAGAGGTGACTAGTTGTTCCAGTGCATTTGAATTTATGAATTCCAGGAACCTTTGGGCTAGGGTGTTAGGGCTAGAATAATGTACCCAATCTATGTTAGGGTAGTTGAAGTCTCCCAGTATGATGGTATTTTGTGATACATTCATATCCTCCAATGTCTTCAGGAAGGCTGAGTGGGTTTCCTGAGATTGGGAGGGTGGTCTGTAACATGCTACCAATTGTATAGCAGTTTTGCCTATGGTTAGTTGCACCTGTATGGTCTCCGATGCTTCATGTGTTGCTACTAACCTGGAGGTGTGGGTGTCCTTGATGAATATGGACACTCCCCCTCCCTTTGTGATTCGGCCCGGGTTTTGGGGCCGAAAAGCATGATACGATGTATAGCCTGGTAGCGCTGGGGTGCTCTCAGGAGCCTTGAACCAGGTTTCAGTTACTGCACAGATGTCGATGTTCTCCATACTGAGGAGTGCATCGAGTGCCTGCATCTTGAGATTTAGACTTCTGGCTTTGAGCAGCATTACCCTTAGTTTTTTTCCATTTTTGTTATCTAAGGAGGTGGGTTTGTCTTTTTGAGCCTTGCCTATAAAAGGCACTATGGGGGTGGCAAGAGCCTGTGCCAATATCCGGAAGCCCAGTGGTGACAGGTGCAAGCTGTCCCTTGCAAAGCAGCGTGGCTTGTCCAACATGTCATCCCAGGCAGACAGACATTGGATCCCCTTAGAATGACACCAGTACTTGAGACAATTATTAAAGCTGATCATCTTGTCTTTGTATTGTGGCATCATTCTTGGTGAGGGCAAGATGCTGCTCAGGGTCAGGGTCATACCAGCCTGGGCTACATAATCAGAGAGCTCCTCTATGTCTCTTTTCATGTAGTCCAGGGAGGTACATCTCAGGTCATTCACGCCAGTATGGACAATGACGGAGTCATATTTGTACTTGCTTTGGAGTGACCTGAGTGCGAGTGTTATGTGGCAGATCCTAGATCCCGATAGGCAGCTCACAGTCACCCTCTCCTTGTTCAGCCTGGTAAGCGGGACATCAGTGTGTCTGACTATAGAGTCACCTATTACTAGTGTATCAGGCATGGTGTTTGGCCTTAAGGGCTGTTATTGATTGACACACTGATTTATTGAAGTATGTGTTGCATGTGTTTTGTTTTGAGGTGGTGGATTTTTGGATGTCTGCTTTGGGAGCCTCTGTTGTTTTGGTAAGTTTTTTATTAGAGCCTCCGAGTATGTCTTTGTGTTTTTATGTGTTTGGTTTGCAGTTGTGGTAGGTCTATGTGGGACTGGGTTTGCTATGTGTGTGGTTACCATCTCCTCCTGTCTTGTCATGCCAGCCCTGAGCTGAGAGAGTTCAGCCTCCAGTTTGGCTATATAGTTGCATCTCTCACATGTATTTGTGTTTGTTGGGAGGAGGAGAGGGTTGTCTGTGTACATGAGACAATTGTAGCATTGTCTCAAGATACCCAGATTAACCAGCTGAACTGGAGAGGGCGCCAGTACTCTACCACTCGACATGCTAGAACAGTATAAAGGAGTACTGTGCCTTTAAGAGAAGTGGATATTCACAGGGGTGGTAGGTGGATGTAGTGCTTACTTAGTATGAGAGTGCTTACTTAGTAGAGAAGTTTTGAGAACAAGTGCTAGGCTTATAATATAGCGAGTAGTCTGATTATACTAAGAGTAGAGCTTCCTTAAGGGAAAATTTGAAGAGCAGACTTGGCAGAGCCAGAAGAAGTTTAACCTTGTTTAACTGGTGCTGCGCTATGCGCACAACCGCGCAAAGCCATGCAAACGCAATATATATAGATATAGATGTTCATTTATGACACATTGTTACAACTAATGTGGCATTGTCAAGGAGTCAAATGTAGCCATAAACTACACTGAAATTTCTGAAAATAGAATACTAGTCTTAAGTATATTTTGTAACCAAACACCCTATTGTTACTATGTAAAGGTGTTATAATGAAATCCCAAAGAGTAACTGAGACATAGGCCTTTCATACATAAGCTCAAGGTGCATTGGCTCATATATTTTCAATGTCGTAAGTCTGGCATTTTGCATTGCACTCAGTTTTTTTGCTGTAATTCTGTTCAGTATAATATTTTGTATTCAGTTATCATTACATCAGAAGCAAAACAACAAAGTCCAATATATTTTGCCAGAAAAAAACAATTACTTGGTTAGATACAGCATGCCATGGCAGCAACACCATGATTTTATACAGCTAAAGTATTGGAGCTGTATACAGCATTGAACTGCACTGACATTTCTGAGGATGCAATAGGTGTTTTCTGTGCATTTTGTAGCTGAATACCATGCTGCTGCTGTGTGAGAGTTTTATAATGAAATTACAGGGACACTGAAATATATCCTTTTAAATACAGTTTTTTCTTGCAAAGTCTAACATTTTCCATTGTCGTGGTTCCCTCTGTTGATGTTGTTGAACTTCTGTTCAGCATGCATAACACCTTAATGGCCTAGAATATTTTTTTCTCTATTTTTACATAAGAAGCAAGTTCCTATACACTTCACTAATATGCAATTATTGCAATGCCATGCTTCTAGGCACAATGAATGGTGAGTTCAAACTGCACACTGAGTTGCAATGGTATTCTTAAGAGTACAATATACTTGATTATGCTAATATCGCTGGTCATAAGAAGCATATTATGCATTGGGGACATTGATATCAATACATTTCCCCCTGAGACTGGAGTAAAGCTTTAGAAGTGAATCTTAACATGTATGCCAGGAAGTAGTTATGATGGAAGAGACATGATAATTATAATTCCTTTTAGTGCATAGATAGATCTTTGTACTATCAATTACAGAAAAGCTATAGGATCATGGAGTCTTTTACAGCATTGAAAGTTACAAAACACTGCAGATGGTAGGCACAGCCTGATGAATAAATAGTTTTAAAAGTGATTAAACACTTTACTCTGCGCCACTCTTTTTGTGTATCTGACAGTAAAGTGTATAACAGTTTTTTTGGCTGTGAAAATATTTAAGAAACTCTACTGTGCTGGCAGAAGAATGAAACTAGAGCTTAACAGCACTAAAGTATGCTTAACAAAACTTTATTAAATATCATTGTTCAGTATGCTGAACATAAAGATGTATAATATTTTGTATTCAGTTATCATTACATCAGAAGCAAAACAACAAAGTCCAATATATTTTGCCAGAAAAAAAAAAAACAATTACTTGGTTAGATACAGCATGCCATGGCAGCAACAACATGATTTTATACAGCTAAAGTATTTGAGCTGTATACAGCATTGAAATGCACTGACTTTTCTGAGGATGTAATAGGTGTTTTCTGAGCATTTTGTAACTGAATACCATGCTGCTGCTGTGTGAGAGTTTTATAATGAAATTACAAAGAGGCACTGAAATATATCCTTTTAAATACAGTTTTTTTCTTGCAAAGTCTAACAATTTTCATTGTCGTGGATCCCTCTGTTGATGTTTTTGAACTTCTGTTCAGCATGCATAACACCTTAATGGCCTAGAATATTTTTTTCTCTGTTTTTACATAAGAAGCAAGTTCCTATACACTTCACTAATATGCAATTATTGCAATGCCATGCTTCCAGGCAAAATGAATGGTGAGTTCAAACTGCACACTGAGTTGCAATGGTATTCTTAAGAGTACAATATACTTCATTATGCTAATATCGCTGGTCATAAGAAGCATATTATGCATTGGGGACATTGATATCAATACATTTCCCCCTGAGACTGGAGTAAAGCTTTAGAAGTGAATCGTAACATGTATGCCAGGAAGTAGTTATGATGGAAGAGACATGATAATTATAATTCCTTTTAGTGCATAGATAGATCTTTGTACTATCAATTACAGAAAAGCTATAGGATCATGGAGTCTTTTATGGCATTGAAAGTTACAAAACCCTGCAGATGGTAGGCACAGCCTGATGAATCAATAGTTTTAAAAGTGATTAAACACTTTACTCTGCATCACTCTTTTTGTGTATCTGACAGTAAAGTGTATAACAGTTTTTTGGCTGTGAAAATGTTTAAGAAACTCTACTGTGCTGGCAGAAGAATGAAGCTAGAGCTTAATAGCACTAAAGTATGCTTAACAAAACTTTATTAAATATCATTGTTCCATCAAAAGGTTTCCTAACAAAGTTGTCTTTTTCCTAAATATAGTGTGTAATTGTGGCATGCCATGCACTATAATATTCGTATGTACAGTTTTATCTAACACCTTTTCATAGCCTGTGAAAGTTTCATAATGTAATCTCAACAAATTACTTAGATATAATTGTAATTGTTCACACATGTGCTCGAGATTCACATGTCCATATGCCTGCACAGTCATAGTCTGACATTTTGCAACATTCTTGGTTTCCCTTTTTCCTCTACACATAGTATTTTTTGCTTAGTATGTGGAGCAGATTAATGACCCAAAATACATCTTTATTTAGTTGCCATCATTTGAAAAGTCTAACTCCTATGTATTTCATTATTTTTTCAGATGTGCCATGTTGTGGCTACAATGCCATGGTTTCAAGCTGCTAAAGTGATGGAGTTAAATTCAGCATTCATCTGCACTGAAAATCCTAAGAGTAGAACTTAGGTGTATTATGTAGTGAATATCATTTTACAATGAGACAGTCTCAGAAGAGCACGCATGGTGTCCATTTTTCTTCACTGTCACAGTCTGACATTTTCATTAATATTGCTTTTCAGTGTGGTTGTTGTATTGAGCTCATGATCAGTATGCATAATACAATAATGGCCTAGAATACTTCATTACTGAGATATGATTATCTCAGAAGTAAAAATCTCATATATTTTTTTTTTGTTTGGAAGATAGCATAGTTAAATTGTTATACTTTGCTGCAAATTAAGTCCTACAGTCACATCCAGTGTTATGCTGCACTAAAACTGCTAAGGATAGAATAGGAATCTCAGATGCAGATTATACCTATGTTGTCATTACTGCCTGAATATTCCATAATGAAATAATGAGTGAATGAGACATACATAGACATTCATTAACATTATGTTGACATCACAACCAAGCTAACATGATTGATCCTAGTTGCATAAGAAGCAGCATTGCTGATTAAATATGCATGCAGCCAAGACACACAGCACAGTAAGGAGGCTATTCTTGAACCCAGAGTGCAGGCTCATGGCCACATTGTGTTAAGCAACTACATGGCCCTATCTATGCAAACAATGTAAACAATGTAAACAAAAGAGTGTGCATGATGAGTCACATAGTCAGAAGTGAGTATACACACACTCAACAGCATTCAGATAACTAAATCAAGAATACGTGAGCAAGCAAAAGCCTAGCAATAAACAGACAATAAAGTATGTTGGTGTACAGTTCAATGATTTAAATCATGGTTCAAAATTACTGGCAATATGAGTCACATAACCAGTCACGGAAATGTTCAAAATAAAAACTGTTGAAAAATAATAGGGCCACATTTAAGAAATTTTAAATTATACACTGGCACACTTCTCAACCTCCCAATGCACGAATAATGGACAAACACACAAATAATGTGGAGACAAAGGTACAAACTTATGGACAGTTGTAGACAGTGCTCCTATACATTGTGAAAGTGAACAGAATAGCAGTTTTGGCAGTAGCATGCATATCCTGAAGGTTAAGAAATCAGACACAGAAAAGGTCTGTCATTAGTGATTTCATTCCTCAAGAAAACGCTAGACAAACACAAATATATGGAGGACATATGACTTTTAATGAGGAATAGCATAGCCAGGCTGTGAAAACTGTAACAGATGAAAATTATGCACACAAGGGATGTAGCATATGGCAGTGCACCTGAATTGTGATGCAACAATATGTACAGACACAACAACAATGGAGTATGAGATGTTCACCAATAATATATCATATATGTAGATGGCTTAGAAATGGATGATAAATTATCTCAAAGTGGGTCAATGCGGCACTGGAGTCGACATACCTGTACAGCCATGTTGTAATGTTAACGTGAGACAGCTGCTATCAGACAAACAAAATAGACATAGATGTGTTTGGATCCATGACTCTGTTAACCTACATATTCTCAGCTATAAGATATTAGTAAGGTATACAAACAGAGTACTCAAGACAAAGGTGGCTGTCAAATACATTTCAGTGGAACAGAAAACCTTCTGTGTGGCAAACTAAATGCACTTATCTGTTGTCAAAATCAATGGACTATGATAAGGAAACTCATAGGCACAGCTATAATACACCACAAGAAAAGGTAGTCAGAGTAGGTGTGACTACACAAAAGCCATGTACATGTAGAATTAATGCCACAGAATGTAGAATGCACAGATAAATATCTATAAGACAGTTGGGGAGTGAAAGCCAACAAATAAATGAATGACTTAGTATATAATTATCCATGAGGCATATAATCTGATGGACATAACATGCTAGCACTGTTTTATGCTTACATAGCATTATTTCCATAGGAGACTGACAGACATCTGTACTTCACAGATGAGATCAATAGACACTTGAGATACTCCTGCCTAACTCATCTTCACAATGGTAGGGACTACTTAATCATGGCACAGAGCAAGTTATACAGCTCTTGTCAGATGTCATGCGTATGGAAGAAGGTCATCAACAGTTTGTGTGTAAATGAATATAGTTGTGGTTAAAAGAGAGAAAAAAACATGCAGGGGAGCAAACAACATCCCCTATATAAGTATCATATGAAAGCAGAATATATAAAAAACATTTGTGCAGTAAGTCATTATTGTCTATCACCAACTCTTTTACACATTACTACAATGTACACCAGACAAGGTTCAAAACCATGCATACTTAAATTGGGGTTTCATTACATGATTATTACCTACTGACACCACGGAAGTATTTGCACAACAGCTGTGAGAAATGACACATTTGAAGTGAGTGGGAGAACATTATGGAAGACTGACAAGGGAAATGAGCATTGTGCAGCAGATGACAGCAATTGGTGGATCTTGGCCATCAGCATACTTTACAGGCAGTTGGAACATAACATCAGAGTTACTGTGAACTCTGGAAGCTGTGATAATTGACATAACATGAACAAATACCTATTCATTCCTTACATCTCCTTGCTCTCCCTTTTTCATTCACTTCCTTACTTCTATAAAATTCTTTCCTCTGGCTTTCTCTCTAAATATACCATAAGCCTGCTTCTCACTCACTTCATATTGCAATTACTGTTTGTTTTATACTAACTTACCTTTAGTTTCGCTATAAACTGGCTAACATTTCTTTAACTATTAAATCATTGTCGTATAACTTATATCTATTCTTAACCAGTGTTTTCATATTATTCCAGTTTGGTATAATTATTTAAACTGTAGTTATTTTTGAATTATTTTTAAAGACTGTAAAAATTATTGTTCTTAAAATGTTTTGTAAAACTTTGGAGCCTTCCTCCCCTGGCCTCTGATGAAAATGGGCTACTAACCAGTCAGACTTTCCTGGTAATCAAATGTCAATAAATAAATACATAAATAATAAAATAAGCAAATGTCTACACAGACCTATATCACTTCTTGACTCTGACCTACATAGTGCAACAGTCATCACAGCCATGCACCAGAATGCAAATTCATTGCAATTTTTGCCAGAGGAAAAGAAAGGTGAATTATTTTTCCCACCATTCAGTAGCAATGCTGCTTTGTGCCAACAGTCTCACAGTGGAAGATATAAAACGTATAAGGTTCAGGCATGACCAAAGGGCAACTTCAGGTGTACTCTCCAGTCCAGCTGGTGAACCTGGGTATCCTGAGGCAATGTTACAACTGTGTCATGTACACAGACAGCCCTCTCCTCCTACCACAAAACACTAACATATGCAAGAGATGCAATTATACAGCCAAACTGGAGGTTAAGGTCTATTCACCCAAGACTGGAACAGACAGTCATGAGGAGAAGATTAACACTTGCACCACACCTCCAGCATCACATAGCCCTACTAAATCAGCACTGGCAAAAAAATACACATAAATACACAAAATCATACTTGGAGGCTCTAAATAAAAACCTGAAAAAGCAACAGAGAGCTCCAAAGCAGACAACCACAAAACCTGCACCTCCCATGACAAATCAGACAACACATAAAACACAAAATAAATGTGCCGCACAATCACAGCCCTTAAGGCGAAATAACATACCTAACACACTAGTAATAGATGACTCAATAGTCAGGCACACTGACACCCCACTCACTAGGTTGGGCAAGGAGAAGGTTACTGTTAGCTGCCTATTGGGAGCCAGAATCCGCCACATAATACAAGCACTCAGGTCACTCCAGAACAAGTACAAATATGACTCTGTCATTGTTCATGTTGGTGTGAATAACCTGAGATGTACCTCCCTGGACTACATGAAAAGAGACATGGAAGAGTTCTCTGATCATGTATCCCAGGTGGGTATGACCCTGACCCTGAGTAGCATCCTGCCCTCACTAAGAATGATACCTCAGTATAAAGAAAAAATGATCAATTTCAACAATTGGCTAAGCTTCTGGTGTCATTCAAAGGGGATTCAGTGTCTGTCAGCCTGGGATGACATGCTCGACAAGCCGCATCAATAGATGGGTTGCACCTGTCACCTCTTGGCTTTTGAATACTGGCCAGGGCTCTCGCTGCCCCCATAGTGCCTTTTTTAGGCAAGGCTCAAAATTCAAACCCACCACCGTAAACAGCACAAGTAAAAAAATGAGGGTTATGCTACTCAAAGCCAGGAGTTTAAATCTCAAAAGGCATGTGCTCGAAGCACTCCTAAGTATGGAGAACGTTGACATCTGTGCAGTAACTGAAACCTGGTTCAAGGCTCCAGAGAGCACTCCAGCACTACTGGGCTACAACTCATACCACACATTTCAGCCACAGAAGACGGACTGAAACACAAAAGGAGGGGGTGTATCCATATTCATCAAGGATACTCACACCTCCAGGTTAGTGGCACAGCATGATACCTCTGAGATCATCCATGTGCAACTAATATCAGGCAAATCTGCAATGCCAATTGTGGCCTGCTACAGATCACCCTCCATGACCCAGGACCACCACTCCGCCTTTCTGGAGACAGTGGAAAACATGAAGGTCCTACCAAACACCCTGATATTGGGCAATTTCAATTACCCTACCATTAACTGGGAAAACTACTTCAGTACAAACTCCTAGGCTCAGCGCTTCCTGGAATTTATCAACTCCCCTACCAGAGGCAACAACATATTGGACCTGGTCATCACCAACATGGGCGACAGGTGTTCCGTACCAGTGGTCAACCCGTCACTGGTTAGATCAGACCATAAACTAATCACCCTGGATGTCCACACCCCACCACCACCACCAACCAAGGAAACCACAGTGAAAAACTTTTCATGCTTTGGAACAAAATTCCTAACTACATTAGGCAGAGCCCCTCACTAACACTCTTCAAGAGAAGCCTTGACAAGTGGATGGGTAACAGAAAATACACCCCTGTGATCACTTCATTGGCTCTGCTTGACAGAGGCTCAGTTAATTAATCAACAGGGTGGCAAAAGCCGACACACTCTGGCTAGGCTTAAAAATGCCCTCGGGCAGATAGCATCTATGAACCTATAATGTTACACTTGGTATGCTCACAAGGAAGGTCAGCAATTAGGGGATCAAAATCTCCCACCTATCTAAAACACATTAAAATATCTCATATCACATATGTTGAGTAAGCCATTCCTGCATGTCATCAGTGTCTTTTTTTTTTTTTGGTTATCATACAAGGCACATATTTCTGGATGTAAAAACCTGCTTATGTAAGCCACAGTCTCTGCACATGTGCACTAGCTGCTCATATCACAGTTGTAAGAAGGCACATAGCTGAAGGGATAACATGAGCTGTGTGTTTGAATGCATATGACCTCCCTTAACAGGGAGTATATTATTTTAGGGATCAGAACCCTACACCTCTAAAAGTGTTACCTCTAAGGTAGAATTGCATATATCACATCTGTTAAGTAAGCTATTTCAGCCTATTGACAGTTGCTTTTATATACACTGCTGGATTTGAACATCTGTCTATGTAATGAATAGTCTTTAGACAAGTGCTTCAGATGCTGATGCCACAGAAGAAGTCATAGCACAATTGTCAGAAAGAACACACTTGAACAACCTGAACAGTCTGTCTGAGTACATGTAGCCTCCATTAAAAAGAAGTGCATGCCTTGGGGGCTCAAAACCTTCCATCTGTGCAAATGTTAATACTGAACAGAACTGAACACCTCACATCTGTTGAATAGACCAGTCCTCCCTGTTATCATTTTATTGCACACTCATACTAGGTATACATTGCTGGATTTGAACACCTGCCTAAATAAATTAATAGTGTCTAGACCTGTGCACTAGCTGCTGGCACTCTGGCACTACAGAAGAATTCATAGCACAGTTGTCAGGAAGCACACAGTATATTGTCAAGTTGAGCAGTAAGTTTGAATATATATGACCTCTTTTAAGGGGGAGTACAACACTTAGGTATCAAAACACTCTACAGTTTAAATGTTACCACAGAATAGAATTGCACATCTCACATCTGTTGGATAAATCTGTTACCAGTTGCTTTTGTACACACTCATACTAGGTATTCACTGTTGGATTGGAAAACCTACCTATCTAACTCAACATTACCTAGACCTATGCACTAGTTGCTAATGTAACAGAAGAAGTCATATCACATTTGTTAAAAGGCACACAGTTGAAGGAATTATGACACTGGAAGAACAGGCATTGTGCTTTGTGAAACAGATACTAGAAATGTGTGGATAATAATTCATAACCTACTGTATTGACAATTCAAACATCATATCAGTAGTACATTAAACTAGTAAGCCTGTCATACTTATAACTGTCTCCTCATACTGATTTCAGTATTGCTTTCTGTTGCATAGTGGCTCTAAGCATATTAGCATAAGACGCACCATAAAAGTGTGGCTGAAGGCAAATACTGATCAGAGTTTGCTGCAAGCCTTAAAGTATCAGTTACTGCTACATAACTTTAGTTAGTGGTGCTACTTGATACCAAGCAAAGTCAACCATGAGAGTAAGAAGAGTAATTTGTTGTTGTATTCTAAGGTCTTATCTCCATATCTGTGAAGTGATGCATGCCTTACTTCACATGAATTGTTATGTTAGGGAATGATATATGCATGCAACAGTGATGCTAAGTAAACATTACTAGAGTGGGCATAATATATGTTCCACAGTAATGGTGTAACATATGAAGTGACAATGTGACTTAGACTCTTGTGTGTCTGACAATTCATAGGTGTTGTAAGTGTGCACACTGGAAATCACAAAGATGATGTTAGAGAGACTGCACAGAATAGTATCGGGTGATTGTGACAGCTTTTACACAGTGGAGTGCCACCCATGAATTCCTGATTGTTGTCCTCCAAATCACTGCATTATACATTATTGCCATTAAGTCTTGTCTTTCTGTGCACATCAGTGACAATTTGTATACAATGCACAGAGTAATAATGCATACAAACAACTGATATTACTATTGCACTCATCAACACCAGTCAGCAAATTATGTTTGCAATTGTACAAGTTCATTTGAACACACCGTGATGCTAGGAAGGAAAATGTGAAAGAATCTCACCCTCAGTTACATACAGCAGTGTACTGAATGCATTAGAATACACTCCTCATATCAGGTATACAATCAGCCAGTAAAGCATACACAAGTATCAAAAGTCACTGGCATTAGTTTTATTCTGTCAGAATAGATTACTGAACTGCAATGATAGGACAGAGATGAACATGAGGAGCAAAACAGAGGGTAGGACACTAGGGCCATACTTCCGGAATCTGCAGGATGGTATTGGGATAAGAAGAAATCTGTCTATTTCTTCACAAGCTAAGTTTGCAAATGTGCAAATAATTTGGGAAGCTTGGACACTCACATCATGAATGATACTTGACAACAACTTAATAATATTCTGTGACCAATTTGCCCAAATGAGGTATGTGATACAGGGACACAAGTAAAGTGCAGAGTTATGTATGTGGGTGTACTTTTTGTGAGACAGGTTCCTGTTCTTTTTACAGAGAAACATGAACATTGCAGAAGGTATTTAGGAATAAAGGGGATAGGTATGTAGGATAGGTTAGGCAGCAGGCACAGACACACAGGACATATATGACAGACAGACATGGGGACTGACATAACAGGGAGGGGAGCAGCATAGTTGGGACTATGTGTAAGATTTCAGAGGCACATCCTCATCTGGCAAGAACAGAGTAGGAATCTAGTTCTCACCCACAGAACTATCACCATTGTCTCCTATCACAGACACCTGGGTCAGTACCATATGTGCAACAATTTTGCACTTGCTACAGAATTTTCATCATATGGCCAATGCGAGCACCAATGTCTCTCTCCATAATCTCCTCTTTCAACCCTGTCAGCTGTTGTTGGGTGACATAATCACCACCTCCATTGGAACTGCTCCTGCTAGATACAATGCACAAACCCCCCCCACACAGAGCTACCTGACACTAATGGTGTAGGTAGTGAAAGTGCTGAGGGGGCAACACTGGTTGGTTGTGTTCCAGATGAGCTTGATGTCTCTGCTGCTGGTTGCGGCACTACCACAGCCAACTGTGGTGGGATAATGGTCCGAGCTTCAGTGGCAAGTCTAGTTCCTTGTGTCGGTGGCTGTGATTAAGCAGGAATGCATTCTGCAATATGATGAAAGAGAAAAAAGATAGAAATGATAGCAGGAAATAGGGTAGGAAGAAAGACATAAAAGAAAAATATAATAAATATTTCTGTAAAGTTAACAAAGTCATTACATATGCCTCATACATTATTAAGATAATTTATATGCATATATATATATATATATATATATATATATACATATATATATATATATATATATATATATATATATATATATATATATATATATATATATATAGATATATATATATATATATATATATATATATATATATATATATATATATATATATATACATATATATATATATATATATATATATATGTATATGGGATTGGTATTGATCCCGAAGGAGCTTTTCACCGAAGCACAAACAGCCAGGCATACTACCGCAAAAGTGCTTTTTACCGAAAAAGCACTTTTCCGGAAGTATACCTGCAGCTAGAAGGAATCGTGGTGGAATGACTGTTGCAAAGATCATACTATGGGGCAGATAAAGGAATATTCCCTTTTCCTCACTGTAGTGCAAACTCGGAGTGAGAATATTAAAGTGGGGGGGGCACAGCCCCCCCCACATGGGGGGTGCTGTAAGGCTTGCTCCTCTGCATAAAAGTAGATTTATTGGGGGGTTTTTTTGTTTTTTTTTTTATGCACTTTAATGAAAGCGCTTTTTTGGTGAAAGCACTTTCGTTAAAGTGTGTTCGGTGATTGTAGATTCAGACTATTGAACTTTCGTTCAATAGTCCTAGATCCATATATGTACAGATATATATATATATATATATATATATATATATATATATATATATATATATATATATATATATATGGGTCACCTATAAAATCTCGAACTCGCGTTTGCCGACGGAATCCGGATATATATATATATATATAGATGACCAGGTGAGAACCCGGCGGACTCGGTAAGTGTCGCGTCCAGTGGGATTTAGTGTTAGGGGCGGACAGGTAAGTGTCGATAGTGAGGGACTGTGGGTTAGGGGTGGGTTAAGTGAGTTAGGGTTAGGGTGCAGGTAGGGTGTGTGCGATGGTGAGGGACTGTGGGTTAGTGGGTTAAGTGAGTTAGGGTTAGGGTGCAGGTAGGGTGTGTGTGCGATGGTGAGGGACTGTGGGTTAGGGGTGGGTTAAGTGAGTTAGGGTTAGGGTGCAGGTAGGGTGTGTGTGCAATAGCGAGGACTGTGGGCTTAGGGGTGGGTAAGTGAGTTAGGGTTAGGGTGCAGGTAGGGTAAAGTGCTAGTGTCGGACCTTAGGGTTAGGGTTTGGGTTAGGGATAGTGCATATGTTATGTAGTGTACTGTGTTGTTTACTTGTAGTGTGTTGGTGTAATGGTTTTCGGTGTTTTGCGTTGTCGGCGTTTTATGTTGTCGGTCTTTTCGTTTCGGTCATTAGTGTGTTGGGCAAACGTGGTTTCGAGGTTTTAAAGGTGATCCATGTGTGTGTGTGTGTGTGTGTGTGTGTGTGTGTGTGTGTGTGTGTGTAAGGCTGTAAGTTACTGTTACAGTAATGCTATGATATCCCGGGTTATCACAATTAAAATCATTCTACAAAAAAGTATAGTTTTTGTACAAGTGGTTTATACATACGAGTTAACTACTGCATATTGGACCAGACTACATATTATTTCTAAGATATCACTACAGAAAGTCTATATTGAAATGCAAAATCCACATGACACTTAATTTCTGTTGTCTAGGACTGAAATCGCATCCATTTGTCTACAGCAAACAATATATTCAAAACTACATGAGCTAATCTCACAGATCGGTATAATTTGCAAATGTAGAATATGCATACTTATGCTTATCTAACAACCACTTGTGCCCTGATGACCACATAATTGTTAAAGTATTGGTAAAATCAGTTATAGTTGGAGATGACAGTCAGTAACACCTGAATCCATACTTAACCATGTCTCTCTCTCCAGGGGCTACACATACGAATAAACAGTAATGAATAATTGTGCATGTTGCCATGTCATTGTTGTGTATTACATGGTTAATGGGGATATACTTACAGTACCCACATGGTGAGTGGGCCCAGTAATATTCCTCCCATCAGCGAAGAGGTAATTTTTTTTACCATTTTAGGCCACTACAATGGTGATAGCACTATTCACCTATGTGTGGAATGTTAGTAGCATGGGTGACAGCTTTGACTAAGCTACTTCAAGCCTCAGCGTTGTATTGAGAACCAGTATAGCACCCTTGCAGTAGCCTTCAGCTGTAATTTCTTATGAGGAGGTAAACATGGCAGAAACACTTGGCCATGTGTGCTGATCAAATTGTGTGTGTGTGTGTGTGTGTGTGTGTGTGTGTGTGTGTGTGTGTGTGTGTGTGTGTGTGTGTGTGTGTGCTCCATTGTGACTTCAACTCATGCTGGTTGTTGGTGATATCTCAGTTACATTTCAGTTGACATTGTCCTATTGTAAGCATGTGCCCAAAGATGGCTATTAACATTTATAAGGGTAACAGTCTTACACACAAATACTTAATCCCCTGCATGATATTATTGTTCCTTAGGCTTGTTTTCTGTTCATTTCATAACACTTTCACAGGGTGCATTGCTGTGACATCAAAAATATTTTGTGATTGATTATGTACACCATGTCAGAAACAAAGCCATGATAAAACAAGACATAACCTTCCGAACTCTGTGTATTAACTAGTAATGCCACAGTGAATCTGACATTGAAAGTTTGTAGGGTAATGGCTACAGGCATGTACATGATTGGGAATATAGATATATAACATAGCCCATGTCTTTATGTGCACGAGGACGTATACAGCATATTTTGGAATAATGTATAGAGGTCATAATGTCTATTATTTTCTGGGGTGTTATTCTGTGTTAATGTACTACATCTGCAGAATGACATGGCAATAGTCAAATTACAACCTGTTCAATTTACTACAGCCCTGTAATTGCTCCACTAAATGGTGTTTCTTCATTGCATAATTTTAGGCCCAAATACTTTTATGTGGAATATTTTCTACGTTTGCTGATACCAAACTGAAGTGCACAACCTATGCAAAAGTATTAATGCACGCTTAATTATTTGTTGAGTTTTTTGCTAAAGGACGATAACTGTCATTTCTATGCAATAGTGGTTGCTCAGCAACTCTGCTTCATGCCAACTGTCTCGCAAAGAATGACCTCAAAAATGACAGTTGTAATTTACAAGTCCATTGTTGTAGATGTGTTTGTGTTTTCTCTGATGTTGTTATTATTTAAGGGGAGACAACATATACAGGACAGAACCATACAGACTTCACAAGAGGGGATGTGAACCTAAGCATATTTCAGGCATATTACTCATGACTGTTATTCAGATATAGCTGTGTGATTTGCAATTTGAAAGGCTGTTTTGATGTATATATCTTTATAACATTGTTTTCTGGAGTGAGTAATGTGAATTGATGTTAGGCTGAGTCAGTACATCTATAAAAAGTGGTACTATAGTTCTGTAATACATAAGCAAAAATGTACCAAGCTAGTAATATTATTGGAAGGCACTTGTGTAGCTGCAGGGTACATTATGCTTTGCAAACAAAAACCTTTCACACATGTTATGTCACTAGACAGATCAGAGCTAGACTATCCTTTCTGTGGATTCAAACGCGGCACCTATTGCACTGTAATTGATTAGGTTCATAGATGTTATAGGTTCATAAGTGTTTACTAGGCTTACAACCATGAGGGCCTTTTAAGCCTAGCAATGAATCTCAAATCTCTAACAAGTTCTGGTACCATTGATAAGTGTAAGCAGGGACTTTGAAACATTTGCAAGCAGGGACCTGGGAGATAAACCATTTACAGGCTGCCTGAGTACATTAGAGACACAGGTGCCAAACCAGACATGCATTTCCTGTACCCCATCCAATTGTCCAAGTTATACTTATTTTGGTTAGGGAGGGACTCTGCTTCACATGGATAGGGAACCTGTTCCATAGATGGAGTAGTCTCTCCATCAGGTTCTATTTAAATCACAGGCAAGATTTAAGTCTTTATAATGGGTAATTTTAGTGCTGTTCATTTTGTGGATATGCAGGAGGTCCAACAGAATGGGTCTGATAATGCCATGTATGCTAGGCATAGATCTCCCCTTGATAGCCTGTAGGAGACAGAATACAGGGATAGGGCCTTCAGGTGGTCTGCATAGGACATGTTACTTACTTCCTGTATTCTTTTAGTGAGGAACCTCTGTGGACATTCCAGTTGTTGGATATGCCTGGTTAAGTACATACCAAAGGGGGCACTGTATTCAATGATAGGTCTGATGAATGTCAAATAATACGTCTGATGAATGCCAATTTGAGTACAGATCTCAATAAGATGTTGAGCCATTAAGGCAATTCCAGGAAAAGTACTTTTCTGACTTCACTAATGTACAATAAGCTAAGTGGAGCACACTGATGGTATTCTTGTTTGTGCATCTGATGGCTACGTCTTTGCACATATATAATTTTTTTTTAGTTTTTGCTACAGGATAGGAACTATAATTGCCAAACATCATGCACTGTATGAGGATGGCATGGATAAAATAAACTGTAGGTAACTTTCAAGTTTGGGGTTTTCCACTATGCTAATAATTGCACAGTATCACAACTTGAGATAAACAACACCTTCACAGAATTTGAACTCTGCACTGCTGGCACTGTAGTGGATCAGTAACATCATGAACATGTTGCATTGGGTCTTTATTAAATGCTCGAAGAGGTGTTCCATCAAATGCATCTTCATCGACACGTATTCAGCGACCTCACAAAACCTCGAATGTTCAAAACAGCGATTTCTTTCCTTGGGAAAGAAATAGCTTACACTAAAAACACACACACGCACACACTACTTCAAACATAACAAACCCCCCACCCCCCCCCTAACTAAATATAACAACTCCGAGATCGCACTACAGTGGGTGAAGGGCAATATCACATCTCAGGCCAAGAGATTTTTTTTTCACTGGGAAAAAAATCGCTGACCTGAGCCTTCGCTATTTTGGGAATTCGGTCTATATGTGTCAGTGAAATGGTATTCACTGTAATGCCGTTTTGCTGATCTAATATAGACCCATTGTGCCACATATACGGTTAAATAAAGAGGAGAAAGTCAAGTACAAGTTTATCTCATTGCACTTAAGAAATGTGCAATTAGTCTTCACTATACTTATGCTGTCAGACTTTTATTTTTTTTATCCAGTACAATTGTGATACTGAGGGGATAGGACAAATACAATGATGAAAAGTAATATGAGGATAGTAACATTTTCTGTGGGATGGACTTATGGACTTACTCCAGGCATTTTTATGAAGTATTAACTGTATTACCTTTTTTCATGGAATGTCTTAAAGCCTTGCAATGTTTTGAATGTATGCACACACATATATGTATATGTGTATATAAATCTACTTTACATTACCGAAAATCTATAACACCGAAAACAAAATGGCCGAGACCAGAATAACAAAGCTTGGAATACCGAACCATGCCTTTTTTCCCAGATCAAGTCAACACTTGCCCAAAACTAAACTACAACACATTGTACTATCTGAAACCCACCTAGGTTGGGGGCTATGCTCACCACATCCCCCGTAACTAAATATACCAAATCTGGGATCACATTACAGTGGGGGAAAGGGCATTATTCCCCACATTGGGCAAGTATTTATTTGCCCTGGGAAAAAAGATGCAGTTCAGCATTCTAAGTTTCATTATTCTAGTCTCAGCCATTTCATCTTCAGTAGTATGGATTTTGGGTAATGTAAGGCAGACCCATATGTATGTATGTATATATATATATATATATATATATATATATATATATATATATGTGTGTATATAAAACTTTAACTTGGTTTGGAATATTGTTCACATTGCTTGGCATCTTCACCTCATGCTGAGATGTGTGCACGGTATCCACTCATACATTTGAAATGACAGGGCCTGTATGTTGATCAAGGTTCATTCATATTGAACTGTGAGTATAACTTAAAATTATTTGTAATTGTTACTTGTCTGACACACCTTTTCAAAGTGGGATTTTTATGATGATGAATGCTTAGCACATGCCTGACCTACTAATAAGGCACACTTCGAAGGCAGTGGTTGCCAAAGTCTTAATCCACATTCCTGTGCTGCTCAGTAATATGCACATCATCGTGTAGAAGCCAACACAATTCATAGTGCAAATTGAGTGATTCAGAAAGAGTAATGAATTGGGAGCTAATTAGCATTTTCAGCATGCACAGAGGGATTGATCTATACCTTATAAGTATGACATGGAGTATGGTTCTTACATCCCACTACGGAAGACTGATAATTTTTTTTCCTCAAGTGCTGCAGAAACCTGACTTATTTGCTCACATTTTTTGCTCCACAGCTAGGGAGAATAAACTGTAACACGATATTGCAAGGTATGCCTTTTACCATACAACTACTCATTTCTACTGTATTTATATATATTAGTTTTTTGCTACCTAACCACATTTCTCTGACTATAATGTGCACAAGTCATCTAAAATGTAATTATTGGGGCAAGGCAACACTCACACTCATGTGTACAAATTTTGTTACACAACTACAAAATCTGTTCCAAGCAAACAAATGAACCAGCACCGAAACACATCTGCAATTCGAGAAACCAAACTCCAAGTAATGTGATAAAACAAGTTTAATAGATATAAACGCTTTCACAAACCAGTCACTTCTTCAGACATTACATCAAAATTATATCAATCAATTTATAGTAGATTTAAAATTCAAAATAACCAATCACAGACATCAGCCAATAAAAACATGCAAATTAACATTGCAACTGCATTAAAGAATTTTCTTTCCATACTTCAACTTCCATTTTTTCAGGACTGGCTTCAGTGATAAATATTCATTCAAGCCAGTCCCCTGATGAGCCCTAAGTGCAAATATCCATCTCAGTTCACGATCTTCAGTTGTATTCGCCAAGTCGCCCATACGTTTATTTTCACATAAAACATCTATAGCCATAAATCTAAACTGATGTGCCTCACCTAGTGTTAATGTATGCTTAGCTATGGCACTAAACTTATATCCTTTATGTGTACAATATAAATGGCTACATATCCTTTCCTTCAATTTTCTATTCATTTTGCTGACAGAATGCACAACAGTTCATGCATTGAGCAAGATATACTAAGTTCTTACTACTGCAATCCATATTCATCCCAAAACAAAATATCTTACCAGTGTCTGGGTCCTTAAACTGATTAGGAGCATCAATAAAAGCACAATATGCACATCTATAACACTTCGCAGTGCCCAGTTTACAATTCATAGTAGGTATCTTACTTGGTCCACGCCGCTTAGGATAACAAAGTATCCTCTTCAATGAAGCATTGTTCTTATAATAAAATCTAGGGTGTTCACCTATGATACTAGACAATTGTGGATCAGTACTTAGTATATTCCAGTTCTTAGTTATAATCTGTTTTATAGCTTTAGAATCTGAACTATAAACTAATGGAACATATATATTATCTTATTTCATCTTAACAAGTCTATTAACATCCATCCTATATGAAATGTATGGTCTCACATTACTCAGTTGTTCATCACTTGATCTAAGCATGTCACAAGTTATCTCATGGTTCTTATAACCTCTATTACTAAAAACGCTCATTCAAATCTGTAATATCCTTTAAAAAATCACTCTCTTTGACATCCAACCTTGAAGTTCGTCAAAATTGACCACTGACCACATTATCAAAAACATGTCATAGGTGTGCTAGAGCTATGTAACACGGAAAATCTATAACAATCCTTCCTATATAATTTAGTATATAGATGTTAATCATCATCTTTACAAATCCTAACGTCCAATAATCTATTTCCCTATTGGAGCTATTAGACGTAAAGCACAAAAAGGATGAACTTTGTTCAATATATTCCAAAAATTATTGTAAACGATCTAACAAACCTTCCCACAAGATAAAAATATTGTCCACAAATCAGCAATATAAAATGATATCAGATTGATATTGGGAAGGAAATATTACATCAGTTTCCCATTGACTCATAACCATGTTGGCGTAGCTATTGGCATGTCTAGTATCATGTAATACATACTGATATTTCTTTAAAACTTCACTCAAAAAAACTTTCTACATATATAGAGGCTGGATCAGTTATCCATCCTGTTCCAGCTACAGTAGGGCAAAACAGAGGAACCATAGCATGTTTATGCATTTTAGGCAATCCGGGAAAATAGATGTTTTATATGAAAATGAAAATATGGGCGACTTGGTGAATACAACTGAAGATCGTGAACTGAGATGGATATTTGCACTTAGGGCTCATCAGGGGATTGGCTTGAATGAATATTTATCACTGAAGCCAGTCCTGAAAAAATGGAAGTTAAAGCGTGGAAAGAAAATTCTTTAATGCAATTACAATGTTAATTTGCATGCTTTTATTGGCTGGTGTATGTGACTGGTTGTTCTGAAGTTTAAGTCTACTATTAATTGATTGATATAATTTTGTTGTAATGTCTGAAGAAGTGACTGGTTCGTGAAAGCGCTTACATCTATTAAACTTGTTTTATCACATTACTTGGAGTTTGGTTCCTCGAATTGCAGCTGTGTTTCAGTGCTGGTTCATTTGTTTGCTTGGAACAGTTATTTTTTGCTGTGTTCTGGCGCTGTTCATCATTACAGAGATTGTTTTTTCTTGTCATCTACAAAATCTATACACACTCATGTGTACAGATTATATAGTTGTGTTACAGGCAAAATTTGGCATTCCTTTTCACAGTTTGGACACATTTGATATGCCTACATATACCCATGACAAAAAAAATCTAAGACTGGGCAGTTTGATTGGGATATGGTTGAAATGGTTAGTATAACATCCCCAGGTGCAGACATGTCAGAATCCCCCCTAGCCAATATGAGGTACCACACAGGGGTGTTGGTAGTGGTGCTCACTGAAGGTGTGCTTAATGCCCTCCCCTGGGGTTGGAGTGTCAGTAGCTGCCACCCAACATATGTGCAGGGCCATCGGCAAAGCACAGGGCCTCTGAAGAGGTCATAGGTCTATTGCACGTTGTGTATTCTGATGTATGGAACTGCATGAACTATGTGTGTGACACTTTGGACAGGGTGAATGAGACACTGGACCATACAGTATCAGTTCTGGATCATTTGTTTTGAAAGGGGCAACATCCCCAAGCCCAGTCTACTGGTACATCATCAGATATCAGCCAACATCATCATGGCTATTCCAGATCCCACTCCCAAAGTGCTATCACTTCCACTGCTACATTGGTGGTGGGTGTGTCAACAACCAGGAAAGGTCTTACACATAGTTGTGGCCTTAGACATGGTTGTGGTGCAAGCTCATGCAGCAGAGACCATTCACATTCAGGCAGCCCTCAGATTTCCATTTCAGGTTGTGGAACTAGCAGTTCACCTCCTGGCAGAGACAGTTCTTGTGTGCGGGGCTGTTGATGATGAACTTGATCTTTATCCATGCATGGCTCAGACCTGACCAGTATGTCAGAACTTGGTACTGTTCCTGTCTCTCTTAAGACACACACACACACACACACACACACACACACACACATACACACACACACAAAAACAAACACTGTTCACCATGGACTTCATGGCACCTGGATGCATTGGCCTTAGGTGTGCATACTTGCTATTACCTCTGCTCTCACATTCACATACTTCCAGTGGGAAGAATGTGCTCTCTCTCCTGTAGCCCTCCACACACTTTGCAGAAAATGATGATGTGCGTTATCCTTTGAACTGTCACTTCAGGTTGTAATCAACATCAGTCCACTGTTTCACTCAAAAGGGCTTTTTCAGTGCATAAAAGCTCAAAAATGAATGAACAAGAGTTTAGGTACTGATTGTGACTGGATGTTTTATTGTAAATACAAATCAAAATTAATGAACAAGTGTTTGAGTACTGATTGTGACTGGAAATATTATTGTAAATACAAATTAAATAGTGGATTTAGGGTGATCAAACAACATAAAGTAAAAGCAAATGATGGTGAAAGATGCATTAGAAGCATACATGTTTCCCTATTTTTTTAAATCCTTGGAGTAATATATGTTTAAAATAAAAACAGCATTTAAATGGTATGTTTTACTGACAGAATCAGATAGGTATAAAATTTAACCATAGTAAAGAACAGATAACAAACATCACCATCTGATGACCAACTCAAACTGCAACATTATAGTCAAGTATAAAAAAGCATTCACATTTAGAAAGCATTAAAAGTTCTGACTGAAATAAAAAACTGTAAGCTTGGTATATATCATATACTGTATTAGCTAAGGTATGTTGTTGTTACAGGAGAAAAAAATACTTTTTTCATCTTAATCTTTACTAAATAACACATTCATGGCAAATAATCCTATTGGGTAGCCAACTAGCAACCCAGGTTTATGATTTTCAAATCTCTTAAAACTGTCTACAGACCTATACTCACAGATAAAAACAGATACTCAGCACTAGTAATTCCATCTGTGAGAGGTGTGAATCCTTAAGTACTCTGGAGGCTTTTCTGTCAGTTATAAACTTTCCATGTAAGTTTCATACACCTGCAAAATACTCCTTCTCTAATCTCCCCAACATGTCTTATGCTGAGACAGTGCAACAATCACTCCCAGAGCATCCCAGAAATAATAGGTTTACATCTCAACAAAAATCAGAACAGTCATTCACATCATGCATACCTGCCATAAACAGTTACCTTGAGCAAAAACACTGTGCATCTGTCACTTTGAACCACAACAACAGTAGGAATGTTTTAATGACAGGTCACTATTATCAGACACACTGAATCATCTCTCACAAGGCTCGACAAGATAAATGTTATAGTGAGCATTTCAGGAGCAAGGATTTCTGTCATTACAAGTGCCCTAAGCATTCTAAATTTTGATAAATACATTTGCTATATGGTAGAGATACATGTTAGAGCGAACAACTTGAGGTACAAAACCCTAACAGATATGCAGAGAGACATACACAACTTTCTATGCATGTTACAAATGGAGATGTCACTAATCCTGAGTGGAATCCTTATTTCACCTTCTTTCACCTCAAATGATGCCTAGATACAAAGAAAAGATGCTTGGTATCAGTAATTTGATTAAATAAATGGTGTCATTCCAGGGGGGGGTGTTAATGACACTTGAACTGGAGGCCAAACAATTGGAATTAGAATCAGCAGAGAGGCTGCAGTGTTCGATTGCCAAAATTCATCTATATCCAGGAGTTGTACTTATTGCAAGTGTGTTGAATCTAAACTAATCTGCATATGTACAACATATCACTGAATAAAATATGCTCCAGACTAGAAGTAAGTGTCATGATGTTTACCAGTACTTGAACTGCACAGAAGGGTGCTCACTATCAAGGAATCTGTATACATTTATTTATTTGTTTATGTATTTATTTATTTATTTGACTTTTGATTACAGGCAAAATTCTAACTGAGACAAAGACCTATTTCCAACAGAGTGCCGTGGATAAAAGCTCTGACAGTAGTGATACATAAAATATAGTTACAAAAATGCATCAATGGAAATCTAGTTTACATACAAGTTGAAATCAACAACAGGCTACATATATACATTCCTATATATATATATATATATATATATATATATATATATATATATATATATATATATATATATATGCACTGAGGAAGATAAATCTTTGATTGAAGAGATCAGTGAATAAAGGTTATGCTAGATGAGTTACAATCTTAAATCAGTGATGTAATGCAAATATATAGGTGAAGTGTACTTTATAAAGGCAATTGTAGAACAGCATTTTCATTTTAATGACAACTGGTCTTTGTCATCGTGGACATTAGTTTTGCTAAACATTCAAATGTTGTGGGTACTGTATTTTTGGATGCATGCTTTGCACAGAAAGTGCTTTAGGGTGTATTATACTGTTAGTTAAGAGTTATATGTAATCAGTTGCACTCTATAGAAAGATGCTAGTACTGAGAGGGAAAACAGTGATATTAGTCTTAAAGCTGTAGCTTGACAGTAGGTAAATGTATGTTGAGTATGAGGTCTGAGTAGCATGAATGGTAGTCTTTACAGAGACAGTTAGATGTGTGTTTGCTAAGAGAAATTGGGCATTGATCATGCAATATTAGTCTTCACCTACTAAAAGGAGGAAAAGGGAGGGGGTAAGAGAGATTGGGAGGTGTGTAAGTATGACTGGATTTTAGAGGAGAAAGTTCCATGAAGGAGAACTCTATCAATAGATGTGTATGCTAATGCCTCGATGTTGAAGTCAGGCACTGGAAACAGTACATTCATAACTCAGTTAGTTACTTTATTTTTATTTATTTGTTTATTTATTTATTTTATGGTTAGGCTTAAATGACATATGATTATTTTTCTATCTTATTGATGAGGTCATAGAGTCCCAAAACCTGGCTATACAACAAGAGTACACGGAGTTTGCAGGTCAGCTCTGATGTTTATGGATTTCTAAGAGTGATTTGTTTTGTAAGCCAAGGGATCTAGCAGGAGAATATTTTTGAAGAGTGTTATTTAGGGCAGGACATTGGAGTGGTTTATTTAGTGTATTATGGCCTATGCTGAGAATTTAGCAGACACTGAGGTTATACATGAGTACTCTACCCTAAAGTTCTAAACTCCCTTAAAATCCTGTGTTTTTACAACTTAATGGATATATCATAGCATGTGTAGACTTTAAAAATCAGCACTGACAATTTATAAACAAGTAGGACATGCTGCATCCCTGACTCATAAAATGTATTTACTAGATCAAATAGCTTGAGAAAGAGATAAACAGAGAGAAAGTGAAAGCGCAAAGGACAACTGAAGATTTAATTACAGTCCCTAAAAATATTGGACCCTGTATTAATGAGAGCTGGATAAAACAGGATAAAAATGTATTTAAAATGGCCTCTGTTTTGAGAAGAAGATCACTCTAACATGTTATGTCCCAGCTCTCTGTCATTCTCTCTCTCTGTATATCGGTCTCATACGAATATCTCTCCCTGAGTCTCCTCTGTCATGCTGATGACAGTGAATAAAGAGAATGAAACTGCCACGAAAAATGTAAACTTCCCTTGCTTAACGTAAAGCTATCTGTACCTGTTAACCACAAAAGTTCACGATTCCAGAAAACCAAAACTGAACACCACTGGAATAGCCAAAGGCAAAGGTAGACCAAAAGTGCCTGGGTTTTTCAATGTTACAAAAATCATACATAGTTTTGTCCAAATTACCATTCAAAAAATTCTCAAATAGGAATGAATCCATCCTGTAACTGCTGTTAACAACATTTAAATTCACTTGCTCATACTCTTGCACATTGTTTAGCATGTTTTCAATACTGTTAACATAACGTTCAGTGTCCATTATTACAAGGGTTACCCCTTTATCACTTTTCATAATTCTTATTTTTTCATTATTCATAAGTTCAGTTAAAGCCTTTTTATCACCCTTAGTAAGATTATAATACTTATTCCTGTTTGTTAAATTATCATGATTCAATACTTCCCTTATCTGTCTTTCACAAACAGTTTCAAATACTTTTAAAGTATGGGAAAGCATAGGATTAAAATATGAAGGCTTAATAAAACAACTGCTATTCATATTAACATCTCTTAAAATCCAAAAAAAGTTCTGGTGTGAGTTCCTAGTAATCCAAACATCAAAACACACTGTTGTACGCTAAAAAACAGAATATACTTTAATACAGTAAAGCTTTCGGGTTAACACCCTTCATCAGTACATAACTTCAAATGAATTAAAAAGTCTATAAATAGGGTAACAATCAAGTCACATAATCAGCCAGCCTAATAGAATTATCCATCAATTAAATATTTAAAGAAATACCTCTAAAATAAGTTATTTTTAGAAAAAATATATCTCTTTACAATATACATATAAATCTAAAGAATACATGCCAGTAAATATATAAAGTAATATGTGAAATAAAATAAAATGAAATAAAATAAAATAAAATAAAACAAAAACAAAACGTGAGTTCACTAAATGCACTCCCTCTGTTTATTGACCAGCACGGGCTTCAAACTAGCAGTTACATTCAACCCTGGTTGTGCCTCTGCATTTAGTCTAATGATCCATTCTAGTTTCTTAAGCTCTAACACATTATTAACATCTTTTCCCCTCATACCTAACTTAACATCACTTATTACTCTAAACTTAAAATTATGACCCTCATTCTCCAAAATATGTTTACTTAATGCATTAGTTGATGATTGCCTTCTAATTTCGGATTTATGTTCTATAATACATTGTTTTAGTTTTCTAGTTGTTTTCCCTACGTAAAAAGCTATGCATTTGACACAAGTAGCCAAATATACTATACATGATGTATTACAATTCGCTAAACATTTAAATTCAAACTTTTGCTTGGTTATAGGATGCTCAAAGACATTTGTTGAATCAAGTATATCAGCACAGCAGGTGCAATTAAAGCACTTCTGCGTGAGTGTTTTATTTAGTGGTTTTGCTTTATTTTCTTAAAATCTTTGTAACATAATTTTTGTTTTAAATTATCTGAATTTCTAAAAGAAAACTTGGTTTTATATCTAATATACTTCTAACCTCTGGCATAGCTAGCAATATTAACCAGTTCCTTTGTATGATGCTACAAACGTCTTTGGTATAGGCATTAAAGGTGGTCAAATACCTAATAACATCCTTTTTCCTTTCTAGTACATTTTTTAGTTGATCTTTATGACAACCAAAACAAGGACGGTAATCATAATGGGCAGGATTCAAATAGT